>NC_047512.1:26184128-26449128 GCF_902827115.2 Pseudochaenichthys georgianus
CTCACTGATTGCAACCTCCGAGTATCGAGTGAAGACAGAAGTGCCCAAACCTGCATTTTTTATAATGGCCAGCAGAGAGCAACTCAACTTGTTGCAAAAATAAGTCCGACTGTAAAGAAGTAAATGATTCACTCACAACTCAATACATGAAACTATCACTATGCTATCACTCAGGTGTTTTTAAAGAGAGATTAAAGATGGAAGGAGAACTCAATCAAAAATGTACAAAGTATATTTTTCTCATCTTATTTTATGTATGAACTATGCATATCTGAAATACGTTATAACAGAAAAAACTAAACTGAAAACGTATTGCTATAGATGCACTGATTCTAACGTGAAACTCTTCAGTTCAACTCAAGGTTTTGAAGCGCTAGTCCTCAAACCCAATGGGTGTCATCACAGAGACTAAGCCCTGAATTCATTATGTATCATGTCAATCCATTAATTCAATAGAAAGTCACTTATTTCAAGTTGCTTTATAATGTACCAGAGCATTTGTCAAGGATAGGTTTTGACTTATTGTATAGAATTTTGTATGAACAGAAACCATTCTCAGGGGACCTTGAATATATTGAATCTGACAGACAGCAGAATCCTTCGGGGGTCGTGCCTGTTGTTCCTTTCATTGTGAGAATGAACTCCTTACTCTTTATATACGTGAGCTATGAGTAAGTGAAATGGTTTCATTCTTGTTCCATCACTCACTGCTGAACTTCTGCTACACTGAGAAAATTATGCATGGGGGCAATGGGGCAGTGGTGGCGAAGTCCATAGGGACTTGGCTTGGCAACTGGAAGGTCACCAGTTCAAGTCCCGGCAAGACCAAGTGCTACCGAGGTCTCCCTGAGCAAGGCACCGTTCCCCACACTGCTCCCCGGGCGCCGTTCAAAATGGCAGCCCACTGCTCCTAACACTAGGATGGATCAAATGCAGAGAAACAATTTCCCCACGGGGATTAATAAAGTATATCAAATATCAACCTATTGATAACAGCAGTGGGCGTATTATTTTTAGTCATTAGGCGTGCTACCTCCTAGGATTTGTATTGCTGTTACACCTGCATGAGATTCATCTGCAAGTTTTAAAGGTCATACAAACATTCTTTTGGCACAGAAAGTCATTTGTAATAATGGAAATGGGGTGGGGGTATAACATTTGGTTAAAGTACTATAAGTGCGTTTGGTTTTATAATTTGATACTGTATATTTATTACATTATATATTAAAATAAGAAGGATGTGGCTACATTTTAAATGTATCTATATGTGCAGTGAGTTAAAAAAATACCGCTATAAGAGGTGCTATTTTAGAAATACCCTCACCTCGTTTCCTTGATTGATTTCACAGTGATTTCTATCATAAGGGCTCTAATGTGTTTTTCCATTAGCATTGTTTCTGGAATTTTTTTTATTTCCAAAGCGACATGTTTATCTGAATGCATATATGCTTCCTGCTGTTGTCGCCATTCTGGATGTTTTGTATGGAAGCAATTTCTGTTTCAGGCATTCTAGGAGTCAAGCTAATTTAACCAGCTGGAGTAAAAGAACCAGCGTGAGGAAAGGACACAAGGTTAAGCAGATAATGTGCTCGCAATACCCACTGTCATCCGTTGCTTCTCGGCTGTTTTGTTTGCTTGGAGTTTTCTACTGGGCCTTTGATTCCCTCTCCCGGTCTCTGCCGTGCTGTCGGGGCTGGTCACAGTTCGGGGCGAGGCTGAGATCAGCGTGGCCAAGGGCACGTCCACCCGCCTGTGACTCCACTGTCAGCACTAATGCATTCAGGGCAGAGCTACATGCTTTTTCAGGTGTGTCGCAGGCTGCGGCGTCAGCAGATTGTAATCAAATCCAATCTGGTATTAAAAGACGATCTTGACACTTGCCTCCATCAAAGGAAAACAGGGGAAGTTAGTGTGTGTAATGGGATTGTAGACGAGTCCTCGATGATCTTCCTGCCGCGGCTCATCTTATAAAACTTAATATGGACTGCCTGCGCTCTAAAATCAACCTTTTTGAATGAGTCATAGGGGTCCTTTGATCTGCACAGTGCATGTGTGTGTGAAGTGGGGATTCATGCCTTCCACTGTTGGTTAGACGTGAATAAAACACAACTTATACTAACTCCTCCATTATGTATCGAGCAATACAAATGCTCCAGTCAGTTGACGATTCATACATTCACGGGAGGCTTCACCCCTGATTTTTCTCAACCCTGTTTTTATACATATTCCTGCTGCCACATCCACTTCTCGCTTTAAAAGCACTTTGAGGGAGCTCAGTCATGCAGGGCGTATGTGAAACTGGCCTTAAATCCCAGTCACTACTCAGCAAGGAAATATTAAGCATTCATGTACACTTTCACTCATGTATTCATTCAGATGCACAGCGTCACCTTAAAGGGAGAAACTGAATTCAGGAGAAAATCAATATGATAAACTGCTACTTGTTTTGTCCCTAAATTGTTTCAGTTTGGAAATCAATACGTGAGCCAGAGCCATTCATCACCGTTTCAGAGAAGTGAGCGCCCCGCGGGAAAATATAAGGGCCTCCATGTGGAGTGGGGGCGGGGGGAGAGAATGTGATGGGTGTTACATAGTGGTGGGTGAAAATGGAGGTTAGCTCATGGCAGACAGGGTGAGAAATAAGGAATAAAGACAGGGAGAATAAATAAAAGCCATTGAGACGGAGAGGAAGAAGAAAACAGAGTGGGAAGAGGAGAATTGTAAAAAGCTTCTGTCTCTCCATCCTCCCTCCCCTTTTCTCTCTGAAGGATGGATGACGTGCAGGGGTTTATCAGACTCTGACAGACACAATAAAAAATAACCTTCCCCGCTCAAATTAATACAGTGCAGCAGGCGACGTCGGAGCCGGGTCATTAGAGGCCGCTGACAGCGTCATTAACACAATGGGCAGATTATAGCGGTTACATGTGACAAACTGCCGGTGTGGACTCTGCCGTGTTCCTCGTCTGACCTTTGGTGAGCATCATGGTGACTCTGTAAATCAGGATGGAAGGTAAAAGAAGGAGGGGAGACTGTGAGTGGTTATTATGACAACGATGCACCATTATCTTTTATTGCCGCGGCTTGTTATGGCTTGTCGTTGCTCTCTACAGATGTGACGGATAATTTACTATGTCAGAATCCACTTTAAACGTTGTTGGTGTGTTTTTTGTTTAATAAATGACACGGTGAATCAAGTATCGGATTGGCATTTAAAACCCATAAAACTGCTTATGGCTCCATCTAAAACATTCAAACGGCGTATTACATTTGAATCTATTACAGGTTGTGGATGATGTAAAATTAGATTTCACTGCCTCGCTGATTGTCTTCACAGAAGCGAAGTCAAATCTCAGATGAATAAAAAGAAGGAAGTTAATTTAGGGAAACTGTGATGTGAATTTAAATGAACTTTAAGTAAATTAGTACAACTGTTGTACTGTGAAAGGAAAGTATGACCTTTTTGTTTTTCTGTTAATTAGTGGATCTTTTGACAACTAATGCCCAATGGTACACGGACTGCAAAATGTTTTGTTTTTTGCTTGCCATCTACTTTTCATTTAGAGGGATATCATTATGTTCCGTTTTGCATAGACGTTAGAAAAACATATATTGTCTTGCAGTAGCAAGCTGTTCAAAGTCAAGGGAGTGCATTGAATCGCAATGAAAATCTCCTTTTTTGGAGAAGTGATATTCATGCTTGGAGAAACTCAAGTTAGTTAGATGCTATGACCTCATTCTGTTTACTTACTGTACACCTTCTGAGGTCAAAACCCAACACTACATTACGCATGAATAACAATAATTGCAGAAGAAAGCATCATAAACAGCTATATGTGTTCCCCCTGGGCTTCATTTCAACAGAAAACTAGAAAATACCACAAGTGTTTTGCTGTAAAACTACTTCTATTTTGACTGGGAGGTTTAGATGAATACACGACCTGTCAGGGAAACAGTCATAGTATACAACTAATGCAACCTCGAGTCTGTCAGGCCAGGTGAAATGGGAAAAACACAAGTAATAGTCATTAAATGCACCGCAGAGCGTAACCGGTGAACAGATAGGCCGAGGGGAGGGAAATTACTTGGCAACTTACATTTCTTTCCTTTTTCAATTCCTTTTTCTATCTTGGAAGCTCGATGGGTAATAGTACAGCCTACCATGAAATTAGTTTACAGTTCTAGTACACTGTTGATTTTAAAACGTAATAACATTGCTCAGGTATGTTTGTCTGACTAGCATCATCAATGTGGTGCAGTACAAATAGCTGTTGACTCTGATATTCAGTGTCAGTAAAACATTGAAAGATACACATTTTTAAACAACAATGTGATTACTTGAACTGCAGAGCCACAAAACCAGGTTCAAGCTACTATTGAGCACACTGAGGTCACGTCTTCCATAACGTTTCTGGACATTTGGGGGCCTAACAATGAGGAGAAGAAGACTTTCAATAATGCAAAAGTGTTTCTGGGCAGATTTTAATGTTTTTTTGTACTCAATTTGACTTTCGAAAATATTCTACAGCGATGCTTTTGGCTATGTGGGGGTTGTACTTAAGCCTGTGACACACCAGTATGACAAATACATATTGACTTCACCTGCTGAAGAGGATATTTATTTTAAGCAGGTGCCAAAGTAGGTTCTAGTTGCTCATTGGCTGTAGATTTTGCAATGTCTTCAATAGCAACAATCTTTGCCAAGGCGGAGGTGGAGCTTGTGCCTGCTCAGAATTCTACGAGATACAGCTAAATGCTGCCGTGATTAAATGCCAGATCATGTTCCGAACCACTTCAAGGATTATTTCTAGGGATGCACGATATTGGTTTTTTGAAACCGATACCGATACCGATAACTTCCTGCTTCTCAAGACCGATACAGATACCGATAACCGATAATAATATAATATATATATATATTAAATGTACCTGTAGTTTTTGCACACCTGGTGTTAAAAAAAAGACTAGTAGTGAGAAAATGACATGAGCATTACTACTATGAACAAAACAAAGCCAAGAACAGTTTTGACTCTTCAAAGTGACCATATTTATTTTCCCAAATAAACTTCTTGCCTTTTTCAAAAGCCTCGTCGATAGATAAAAGCCCCGATGCCTTTGCAGCTGGCTTTGGATTCGCCGCTAGTTTAGCAGCGCAGGCGTCTTCGTACGCTGTACCATCGTAGCGATGGCGATGTTTCAGGTGACTGATCAGGTTGGAAGTATTATAGCTCGTTGCCTTCTTCCCTCCTCGTGGAACTTCTGCATTAGTTAATACAAATAGCAAGCGAACTATCTAACTCTGAAACTTTGAAATAGTCCCATACTACCGACGACATGTTTGTTTACTGTCCTGGCTTCACGGCCGCACACCATTTACGTCGCAGCCAGGCATGAGTTAGGGAGCGCTGGATTTGTGAAAAACTCCCCTCTTCCTAAACCACTAATACCACAGTACTGGCAAAACCAGCCTGTCCTCCTACAAAAAACGACCATATAGGTCGATTGTTCAGCAGACGACCCAGAGACGACCCAGAGTTTTAAAGTGTAGCTCCTCTAGTGGTCGTGTAAGAAACAACATGCTCCTCCATCCATCCATCCATCTTCTCCCGCTTATCCGTGGTCGGGTCGCGGGGGTAGCAGTTCCAGCAGAGAGCCCCAAACTTTCTTTGACTGGGGGATCCCAAGGCGCTCCCAGGCCAGCGAAGAGATATAATCCCTCCACCTGGTCCTAGGTCTACCCCTTGGTCTCTTCCCAGCTGGACGTGCCTGGAACACCTCCCTAGGGAGGCGCCCAGGTGGCATCCTAACTAGGTGCCCGAACCACCTCAACTGGCTTCTTTCGACGCGAAGGAGGAGCGGCTCAACTCCGAGTCCCTCCCTGATGACCGAACTTCTCACCTTATCTCTAAGGGAGACACCAGCCACCCGGCGGAGGAAACCCATCTCGGCCGCTTGTATCCGCAATCTCGTTCTTTCGGTCATGACCCATCCTTCATGACCATAGGTGAGGGTAGGAACGAAAATGGCCCGGTAGACAGAGAGCTTTGCCTTCCGGCTCAGCTCCCTTTTCGTCACAACGGTGCGGTAAAGCGACTGCAATACCGCTCCCGCTGCTCCGATTCTCCGGCCCATCTCACGCTCCATTGATCCCTCACTCGAGAACAAGACCCCGAGATACTTGAACTCCTTCACTTGGGGTAAGGACTCATTCCCTACTTGGAGTGGACAGTCCATCGGTTTCCTGCTGAGAACCATGGCCTCAGATTTGGAGGTGCTGATCCTCATCCCAGCCGCTTCACACTCGGTTGCGAACCGATCCAGTGAGTGCTGAAGGTCGCAGACCGATGAAGCCATCAGAACCACATCATCTGCAAAAAGCAGTGGTGCAATCCTTAGTCCACCGAACTGCAGACCCCCCCCCCACGACTACGCCTCGAAATCCGATCCATGTATATTACAAACAGGATTGGTGACAAAGAGCAGCCCTGGCGGAGGCCAACCCTCACCGGAAATGGGTCCGACTTACTGCCGAGGACCCGGACACAGCTCTCGCTTTGGGAGTACAGAGATTGGATGGCCCTGAGTAGAGACCCCCTCACCCCATACTCCCGCAGCACCTCCCACAGTAACTCCCTGGGAACCCGGTCATACGCCTTCTCCAAGTCTACAAAACACATGTAGACCGGATAAGCGTACTCCCAGGCCCCCTCCAGGATCCTTGCGAGAGTAAAAAGCTGATCCGTCGTTCCACAACATGCTCCTGTCCATTGCAAACGCTCCGGAGGGTCGTTTATTCACAAATAACCCTCTCTGGAAAATCCTAAATTGTGGAATAGTTTGGCCATTAAAATGCTTTTTTATTAGATTTCTAGCGAGAAGTGTATATTGTACTTTTATAATCTACGTCCAGTGGATGTGTAGGATCTATAGTTTGATAGATATACGAAGATGATTTGAGGTCTCGCCAGGAGAACGTGTACTGTATATGGGGCAACTTCCATGTAAAGTTAGCGTGGGTGAAAACAGTATTTCCGGTCTCGAAGTTTTCATAATAAAACCGGAAGTATTCCCCACACTGTCAAATGATTACACAGTGATATCTCCATTACTCATCCACTAAAAAACATCAGTTTATCCTTGTTAATTACACAATATTGATTGGTTTAAATTGTGTACAATGATTTTGTGTTTTTAACCTTCGATTCGGAAAACAAATTGTTTTTTCGGAGTTTAGACACTACAGAGTTTCCGAAGACACTACACTACCCAGAATCCCCAGCTATCGTTTGGGACTACAACATCCGCCTTGCTTTACAAACCCTGTGATTAGCCCTCAAGCTCTGTGATTGGATATTGGAGTGGCAGTGCGACAAGGTTACGCTGAGCGTCAAAGCTCTTTGAAATGGAATGGAACCACGCCAGACTATCCAATACTGGACTTGGACGGGTCCAGCCCGGCCCTCCCCCCCAGAATTACACTTGCTGGCTATTGTGTGTTTCGCAACATGTTCTATGGCACGTCTCTACTGGGAAATGTAGTTTTAAAAGACGTTTTCGTATTTCCCACAATTAGAAGTTGCCAGTATTAAACTGTGTACATCCCTGGAGGTTTAGGGGACACGAAACACATTGGTGTTATCAAATTTAAAACATATAATTAATACATGGGTGAAAATTGCTTGTGTCCATAATGGGCAGCATTAATACCACATGACAGCTGGTCTTATGTCTGTGACCCCTCCTGTTGTTAATTGATAAGCCTGAAACATGCACTTGTCAAGGTTCAGATGCACATTTAGCAAATATGGCAGTAGCCATCGATCATCTTAAGATAAGATACTTTATTGATCCCAAGTTGGGAAATGTTTTTGTTACAGCAGCATGTACTACTTTGTTCTACTCCACTACAATTCAGAGGTTAACCTGGTATTTTTACTCTACTACATTTATTTTTGTTACTTTGCAGATTCTGATTAATGATGTGAAATATAAACAACCCTTAAATCAGACTTTAGTTACACCTGAGTAAAATTCAGCCTTATCAGTTTTAATATCTTTGGACGTCCTGCACTAAACTGTTTTATTGTAGAGATCACTACAGTATCTTCTAGATATTTTCCATTCTATATTTCTATCATTGACCCCTATTTTGTATGTAGGTTACTCTTAATATTTAAATGTTTTCATCAATAACTAAATAAATATAACTTATTCAACAACTAAATTCAATAACGTGCTTTAACCACTAGGAGGTGCGGTTTAGACCAGTGGTCTAGTTAATAAAACATAATATCGTACATAATATGACTATTCACTTTATTGTGAGTTTAAAACAGAACGGTAAAGGAAAATACAGTTTCAGTCTCTCGATGTGAAGCTTATGCATTGTACCATGAACCTGTATAGACCTGTAACAGTCAACTGCATGAGGAGTTGGAAAGGTAGTTCAGAAAATCAGTAATATCTTTAAAAACTACAAAAAAGTCCCTTTCTATCAGCTATGCACCGTTATGGTGTAAATACAGACTATCTACTAATTGGATCAAATATAAAAGTCAGCCGAATTAGTGTTGATACTGCAAGGAGACGTATTGTGTGAAAAGAAATGGAAGATGTTGTTTAATTGTTGATATATTTATGGTCCACGTCACGTATTCAGTTTTGGCGGCATCTCTTCCAGTTTGTCAAAAGGTCTTCTGATCAGGGCTCTATAAATACATATCTAGGGCAGATATGTAATATTTAATGCAGCCGAACCGTGTATTACAATGCCGTTATGTGATGACTGTCAAAGAGAAAAGCAAGAACACTCGGAATAAAGTATTATTATTATTATTTTTAATGTTTTCCGATTTCATATCACATAAACACCATATCCCGACGTGCATTGCGGCGTGATTTTAGCCTATCAAAACCTCTGAAAAAAGAAATGTGTCTCTCAGAATCGAAAGAGAAAAACCTATGGGAAAAACACAAAAGCATTGTACACAATTTAAACCAATTGATGTCGTATAATTAACTAGGATAAACTGATGTTTTTTTAGTGGATGAGTAGTGCAGATATCACTGTTAAATCATTTGATCATTGGTTTTATTATGAAAACGGCGAGACAGGAAATACTGTTTTCAACCCGTAACTTTACATGGAAGCTTGCCGCATATACACGTTCTCCTGACGAAATCTCAAATCATCTTCGTAATATCTATCAAACTATAGATCCTACATATCGACTGGACGTGGATTCTAAAAGTACAATATATACTTCTCGCTAGAAATCTAATCATAAAGCGTTTTAATGGCTAAACTATCCTATAATTTAGGATTTTACAGAGAGGGTTATTTGTGAATAAACAACCCTCTGTAACGTTTGCATTCAACGGGAGCACTCGAGGCCGACAATTTTCAAACGTAATTATAGGTCGTATTAAGCGCTTGAACAAACGACATATTTGGTCGTAATAAGGGCTTAAACAATCGACCCATTTGGTCGTATGAGTTGGAGGACTTGTTGGGCAAAACGGGAGGAGCCGAGTGAAAAATAAGCGCCCCTCATCCCAATCCACCCACACCGCACTACTTTTTTCTTTTTTTCTACCCAAAAAATATATTGTATATTATCGGGGCTATTAATACTTTTATCGGGTTTATCGGGATGACGTCATAATTCCTAATATCGGGCCGATAATTATCGTGCACCACTAATTATTTCTGAAACAGTATGGAGCTCAAATGCTTTTTCTCTTGGGTTTACCAGTACTCTTTCCAGTACAGTTTAGCTCTGAGTGTTAGCGAAGCTTGCTAATGTAAACAAAGACTTTTTCTGATAGTGCCGTGGGTCCGCATTTCCGATATTACGTCATATCGGATGCAAATCTGGATCAGCTCCTTTGTACCCCGTTTTTAGAGATTTACTCACGGAGGAAAAGAGATAGGGTTTTGTTTTCTGACACTTTGTGAGTTCCCTGACACACCGGGGACACATATTTATGTATAAAAGACATAAAAAAGTGCATTTTGCATGATAGGTCCCCTTTAACATCACATCCTCCACCCTGATCCTCAACACCGGAGCCCCTCAAGGCTGCATGCTCAGCCCTCTCCTCTACTCCCTGTTCACACACGACTGCGTGGCCACACACAGCTCCAACACCATCATGAAGTTTGCTGACGACACGACCGCCATCGGCCAGATCACAGACGTTTGGATGGATGGATTTAGGAACTTCCCCTCGATTCTATTGGCTCTATCGGTTACAAAGAGGTGTCAATCACCCAAATCGATCAATGGGTTCCAGAGATACGGCAAATACACCCAAATGTACCCAGAAGACTCACTTCTGGGTAGTAAATCTCTCCAAAAAGGTCAAATTTCACTTGTTTTGCATCAATCTTGATACAGGGTACTTATTATATGTTATAGTTTGGATTCCTAAAGGTTTTTGGCTACTATCCCATCATTCAAGGGTGGATTTCACTATAAGTAATGTTTTTTCTTTTTTTTTACTATGTTCAATCTGAATTGACTTTAAAATAAAAGCATCTATATTGATTCTGACACTTCAACAGCCAACTCCCAGGTGTATCATTGCTTTGAGAAAAAAGATTATTCATTTACCCCTTTTTAGAAGTGAAGATATCATTTGATCTGGGCATGTCATTTTCGAGACCTGAAAAACAGGCTCCTGGCTTAACAGGTTAAGGTCTGATCCCATCTTATGGAAATCCATCCAATAGTTGCCAAGACATTTCACATTTTGACTCAAATTAAAAAATATCCACCTCTGTTGGGCTAGGAAAATTCATTTGATAACCAAAGTCATTAGGATTCATCCTCCTGGGAACATATACATATATTCTTTGTGATGCTTATTGTCATATATTTGATATTATTGAGATGTGTCATACCAAGGTCGTGATATTGCATGAACTGACAAGGCATTACAAAATACCTCCCGAGGAAAAAAAACACATCTTGTCTTCCTGCCCTTGTGTCATTGTGTCACATTCTCTCTGATTCATGTATTCAGCATTTCCTGCCGTGCATCTGTCACTGCCGCTCTGTCTGTCAGGTGAAACGGCAGCGATAAATAAAACTCTGAGGTGGAGAGTTTACCTGCTGTAAAGTACTGATCACGGGGTTCATTGTATCACTTTGGAGTGAGAGCAAACATCATTTCTCATCACCCTCTCCTCAGTTTGTCCATGCGACGAGTGCACAAAAGAAATCCATTTTGTATAGACATGATTTCAAAGATTTAAAGGGGACATATCATGCTATATTTGAACAATATATTGTAGGGCCATACCTAAAGTATATAAATATAGTTTTTTTTTCAAAATACCAAAAAGATCCTGCATTTTAGCCATGCCTCATTTCGCTCTATTTGCTCTTTCCAGCGCTGTTTTTGCAGGGGGCTGATTCTGTGAGCTGCAGCTGAGCACGCCCCCCTGCAGGAGAGGGGAGCGTGCTCTGAGATCAGCTGCTGGGCTGCAGCGGGGAGAAGAGGGGGACATAAAGAGATCTCCGTCCTCCGTGTTTTATTCTTATATATTATTATATAGAGTCATTATTCAGTTGTTTTAAAGCTCAATAAATAACAAAGAAGACCTTTGACCGGCACTTTTCTAATTTTGTCCGGAAGATTTAAACTTTAACGGACATGTTGACCGACGGAAAAAAATCTAACTGAACCTCGTTCCTTGGAAGAGGCGGAGAGGTGGGTGTTTGTCATCTGCTGGTGGACTACCGGAGAGAATTACAGCGAGGGAGGGATTGCATTGAATTCCGTCCGTTGTGAAGGGACGCTGGCGTGTTTTTCGCCGCTCTTCATACCGACGCTTACTTAAGCGACCTTGGGTCTCATGAAAGGCGCTATATATATCCAAGCTATTATTATTATTAATTACAGGAGCAAACGCTTGCCTCGGGGAGGGAGAAAAAGAGCCACAGCGGAGAATAAACAGAAGGGCAACCATGGCAACCATGCGCGGGAAGTCTTCTTCGCTGCTTTGGTGGCAGACTACAGCGCCACTTACAGGCCTGGCATATGTACTACAGCGTCTCCAGCGCTTTCGAGCAGCCATTGTGGCCTAACCCCACATTCCCCTGATAGGTGGACAATTGACCAATAAGCGGAGCAACACTTCTGTGACGTAGAAAATAATTCAAGTCTGTATCAGTCTGTATCAGATCCGTTGCAGCCCCGTTTTTAGAGATTTGGGTATGGAGGAAAAGAGAGAGGGTTGTGTTTTCTGACACTTGGTGAGTTCCCTGACACACCGGGGACACATATTCATGTATAAAAGACCTACAAAAGTGCATTTTTCATGATAGGTCCCCTTTAAAGCACATGAGAGATTTGGATGACGTCTATCCATCAAATATCCATCATGAGGAGTCAGATATTTTATGATGACATGTTTTAGTAATCCAGTGCTGCTCTATGAAATATTGAAAGCAGGGGGTATGTTGGTGTTGACTTTGATCACTGGCGGCCTCGCCTGTCTTCCCCTGTCAGCCTACATCAAAGCCCACAGCAACATGTGTTTTCAGAACAGACTTTCCCCAGAACTCACAATAGCCTTGTTCTGTTGTACCTCCAACAATGATGACTTCTTCAAATTCAGGCTCCTGCATCGACTTCATTCATTAATTAAATAGCCCTCTTCATGCTGTGTGTCACTCTGTAGAGGACCCACTGGTGCGTTCATGTTGACACTGGGACTCTGATTTGTGAAGCCAGTCAATGGACCAATAGAGAAGAAGGATTCCATGCAGGCAAATTAAGCCATGCATTGTAAGGCCGGCTGTTCTCACAAAGCTGTTTTATCAGAGTGAGAGTCAGACGGGAGGATTTAAATGACACCAGCTCTGAAAAATAACTCTTTGAACATAACATACTTTTTCATTTTCTTTATCCGTGGGAGAAAATATTTTGAAACAAGGTTTCAGACATCTTTCTCTAACACTGACAAATAACAATCAATCTGTTCAGAAAATGTATGTTGTGAAAATAGATTGACTGATGTTTGCATTGGGATAAAAGATAAACCCGGCAGATTTATTGTTATGCAATAATAATATTTCTGCCAAATTCCACCAGCAGAAGATATATATATTTATTTTTGTTCAGTGCAACAAAATTGATATTGATCACATATATACTGTACTGTATGCAGCAGAAGTAGAAATTGAACACAGTGGTAGAAAAACAGTTCATTTTTATCGAATATGTATGTGCTGGTTTATAGCTATGTTGTGTGTATACATGTCATTCCCTACACCTTAAAGCCCCTTGACTAAGTGAGTCACAGTGGGCTTTATCACAGGTGCTACAGTATGTTCCTCACCCTCCTTTGCGTCTTAATGTCAACATGGGCTTTAGGCAACAGAAGGGGGTTGTAATGTACATTATTCATCCACAAGGCTCGCCTGGCTGACTGCCTTCTAAGCATATCTAAATACAGTAATTACAATGTCCCTGGATTTGAGCTGTATGGCATGTTTAAACTGAGCTTGGAAAACTGTTTTTAAACGAGTTAAATCTCAATGAGGCATCCTGTGTAATAAAAGCTGTAATTCAAATAGTGCAACTAAAGACAGGATTTCAATATCCACTTAAAGCCTTGGGAGAAAAACGGATGCCGAACATCACACAAGTTCTTTTTATCTTCAAAGCCACTTAAGGGAAAGTTTAAGGGTCAAATTGTGTAATGGCCAGGTCTCAGTCAAGTGGCTGAGCGTGTCCGGAGTCTGGGAGGTGATTGAGAGGAACAAGGGTCCCGGGAGACGGAGCTCTAAGTAAGAGCGATTCTCTTTGCTCTCTCAAAGTATGGACCACCATCTTGGTGACCTTCTGCTAGCATGCGGATGAAATTGGATGATTTCTTGCAGGGGCTGAGGAGGAGTGACAGGTGGCTGTGCTCCCAAGCCTGAAGGAGAGTCGGTCTACTCAATCTGGTCCCGGACTCCTGCCATCCACTGATGTGCCAAACTCTGCTGTGATCAGGAAACATCTCACAACATCATCACTTATTTATGGCTAGATATGAAGAGCTATATTTCAATCTCACTGGACATTTGAGATGTTTCATATGCATTCGACCACTCTAATTTGCAAGCCTGATTTCATAAAAATGCAATCATATGGGCCACGCAACCTCAAGACAGTTCTTTATTTAAATTACAAGTTACACTGATGCTGCACTTCTGGGCATTATGTTTATTTATGTGTTTATTTCTTGGTAATTTCACATTGTGTCTGTTACTGTGGAGATTCTGACATTTTGTCAGTTTCACTTTCTCATATTAAGCTTGAAGAGATTGACTTTTAGGAAAGCTTGTACATAATGTAATGTCTAAGGTCTTCCACAGCTCAGTCATGAGCTGTTCTTTGGTTAGAAAACCAAAGAACTGAGACTCTAACCTGTGATGACATGCTGATACAGCTGGGAGACTGATTTTGTGTACTCGTACAATGTTTGCCTGAAGTTTCACATCCAAGAGAGTTTTTGTATTGATAGTGCTTTAACTTTCAAAGCAGGAAATGTGCCCCGTTGCCAGGGAAGTCATTCTGAAAAATGTCAGCGACACTTTTTGTCCCGTCCTTTGGTATTCATCCAAATGGAGCTGCACATCACTGAGCTATCACAGACGCACTTAATAGGCACGTGCGCATGGGTGTGTAGTGTACTAAGGCAAACGCACAAACATAAGCAACAGTATCAGCAGTGACTTTCATTCTTTCCTGACATACAGAGCAAGTCTGCATTCAGGTTGCTTTGGTATCTCCAGACGTCTCCGAGAGATTGAGCCATCCGGACGGATAAAACCCTCTGCATGAAAACATTTTCATCACATCATCATACCAGGTCATCCGAGGCCGCTGAGATGCACATAACCACCCTCCTGTTGTGTGCTAATACAGTGCAAATGAGTCCTTGAGCGTTGTATTTCTTCAAAAGAAACATGGATAAGAAGAATAATGGATTCACCTCGTTTCTCTGTCATCTTTGTTCTTAATTTGCTTTGCAATGTGGGTGCAAACCAGCTCACATGGTGTTCCATACACAGACAAAATAAATGTTAAAAAAAATTCGGAAATAATGAATGAATTAAAAACCCTCAGGGAGGGCTTTTTAAATCTACATAATATCAAACCGTAGCTTTTTTTTTCTTTTTTAATAACGAGGCGTATTGGGTTCTGTGATGTATTTCTTGCATGCCTAATTACCGAGATATGAATTATCTTCCGTCCTTTGCAATTTAGTAAATAAATCCCAAGGGATCTCATTTGAAGCAGGAAATAGGCCATATTTATATGTGCAGACACCACCATGTGAACAAAGTTCTATAGGGGGAATATGTAACCAAATCACTCATGTATGGAGGAAATCAAAGTACCACACAACCTTGTTTACTCAGAGGATGCTTGCTCGCAGTTTTTTGGTCAGACAGGGAGGCAACAACTCTCCCTGCGTGGGGCCGAAACACATCGCAGCAGCTGTTTGCAAAGTTAAAAGAGGAGATTAGGATCAATAAAACAACATAGAGATCAGGTAAAGAGTTAAGTGTGCTTGGGAAAGATGGAGCAGGTAGAAAACCTGGAGCATCTGAGAGGGAGAATATGAGGTAGAACGAGAAGAGCAGACCTATAGGTTTGTTATTCCGGGTCCTTCTGAGCAGGGCTGCCTGCAGGTACTGCTCTCCCCGGGCTGAGACCACTCCAGACAGACTGCAGTAATTTACATTGACAAAGCTGTCAGAGGAGAGGTGGCCTCCCGCACAGTGATGGATGCCGACCTGGGAGGAAGAAGAGAAGGAGAAAGAAGACAAAAAGAGAGGAGAGGATTCCGAAAAAGAGCAGAGGCAGATGGCTGTAGTATTTGAATTAAACTGAGCACACACAGCAAGAGATCAAAAGCATTCCTCTACAAGTCCAGGCGGTTTCTCCAAAGGCAATTGATAAAAAAAACTCCTTGGCATTTACACCCTTACAGCAAAATGCAATATGAGATACACAAGTTAGCATCAATATTTTATGCCCCTGCCTGTCTTTCACATGAGGGTTAGTGGAATAACAAAATAAGGTACCAGAACAGTGTGGGAGGAAGGAAGCAGATAACTTCTCGCCCTGCCTGCTTTTCCATTTCAACTTCCAGTGGAAAGATGTGCTGACGCTGCATCTCCCGGTGTGTGTGCGTGCGTGTGTGTGTGTGTGTGTGTGTGTGTGTGTGTGTGTGTGTGTGTGTGTGTGTGTGTCAGGGGCCCCCGGTGAGCAGCTCCTCGTTCCTGTCATCTCTACTAACAGCGGCCCTCGTCAGCAGGGGCCGGCGCCGGCACCAGCGCTGCAGCCTCCCACTCCTCCTGTCACCTGTCCTCTCACAGGCCAAGGTGACTTTCTTCCCCCCTGATGGAAAAATGACAGCTGCTGCAGCACCAACGTCCGAACAAGTCAGGGAGCAACCAGTTGGCTCCTCTCTGTCCTTCTCTCTCATTTTCTTTCCCTCCCCTGCCTTCCCCTTCCTCTCACGAACATGCTGTACCTATTCCTCCATCGCCTGTATACATTGCGTCCGTGCATTCACTCTTTATTCAGCAGAAAAACTGAATCGGGTTTATTCCCAAGTAGGTTTTCACAAACAGGGAATTGCTTTGGTGTGTTGGTGCGTAACATAAACCGAGTAAAGAAAAACAAGTATTGCAGAGATTAGAAAACATAAATATAGAATGGAAGAAAAATACAAGAATAGTATGAATAAAATACTATAGGAATATCTACAGGAAGCATTCATATAGAATAGAAGTAAATACAATAAAAAAAGGAAAATACTATGGAATATATGACCCATACTTGAATTAAAATAAAAGATCTGTGCAGTTGTTGGAAGTGGTAGTTGTGCAGAAGTAAAGGAACTGTTCCTAGTAATGTGTAGAACAAAGTATGCAGAATCAAATAACATGCAATGTACAGATATAGCCCCAGATGTGTGTTTATATAACACATAAAGACAGATGTAACTTAAATGGATTTGCTTGTTTGTATGTTTTTGTGCAGCATACCGGTCTGCAGTGTACAATAAATATCCAGTGCCCCCTTGAGAAACAAATCAGTGAAGGGATACATTCATATTTGATATATAATGGTGCAATGGTTTTATCACGGCACAGCTCTAAATACTGTGCATAGATAAAGGACATTTTTCATTTTAAATCATAGTGGCATAAAGCAGTACATGTCAGACAGAGAGTGAACATGCGCAACACCAACCCATCTTTGAAAGCAACCTGCATTAGCCTTGAAGCTAATGTTTTCTTTTCAATCACGAAGACTTTGTTTTCTAAGGCGCTGCCAAGGTAACATCACCAAGGAAGAGTACACTGCTAGCATAGGGTTGCTGTTCAATAGCTTGAACGCATACTTTCTACGACATGGTTTGACTATAGTTCTTCATTCCCACCTCTCACTAAATGCTGTTAACGTTATCTTTTAAACTAAAGAATCTGTGAAAGTGTTTTACATTGTGTGTGCCTTGCCCTTGCTGGTGTTCTGCCTCTTTATAATAAAACATCAACAATACCTTTTAATATATAAACCACTTGACTGCAGAAGGGGAGGGCTAATTGTGTTTTCAGCTGGACTTTAACAACCCATGTGAATGTACGAGTGCCAGTTGGGTAACTTCTTTCATTTTCAACTCCTACACTCTCACTTTTCATTTAATCCAATTAAATTAAAATACTTTTTCCCAGTGAAGACCCCCCTCAGTGGTCGCAGCTGGATTTCTGCGCTGTCCCCGTTGGGTTGCTGCAGACCAACATGGATGCCTTCCAATAGATGTCAGCTCTCGGACAGTGATACTGCAGCATCATTTGTATTTCAGAGTTTCTTATTGGAATGAATGGCAATTGGAGACCATTAGATACATTAATTTCTAACGACAAAGTATCCCCCTTCATATTTGCATTGCACCCCTTTTGTGGTGCCGGAGGGGATTTCCTGCAGCATTGAGGTCTGAACTCACTTGACACGTAAACTCTGAATTAGGCATGGATTAGGAATCTGTGAAGTAAATGGTGAGATTTTCCTGTTTCGGTTGATAGTGTTAAAAGTGTTTCATTTGAAATACAGATGGCTCTTGGAGCATTGTGGCATTCATGAAGTGAGAGTAATTGGCGAAATGTAGATGGCACACAATGGCGCGCGCATTAGTGCTGCAACACATCCTGAAATTGGAGCTGCTCATTTCATTTTTTGATGCATGTACTCTTGTTTTCATAGCACACTGATTTGCCTGCTGTTGCACTGTAGATTGCGTCGCAAGCTTTTGAGCACCTCACATGAAAAATGTCTGCTGTCAACACAGTGTGTCTCCTGGACAATGGTAGCTGAAGTCCTGTGTTGAGTGGATAGCAGGGACTATAACCTGATGGAGTGGAACAGTTGTGTTGAGTGCATACAAGGGAGGATAGAAAGAAAGAAAGAGACTGTGGTGAAAGACAGAGAAGATTTCTGTGTTTTCTGTTCCCTTGAGCACTGGAAGGATGTTGTGCTGGGGACTCATGCTGTGATAAAAGGGGAGAAACCAGATATCACACTACGCTGTCCACCTGCTGTCTTCTCTCGCATTCATCACAGGATGAACCCGTCACATAGGCCTTGCTTCAGGTCAATTATCACCATCATCCTTTTCTCACGATGCACGGTGAGTGGCCATCTGCCGGGACATGGCTGAAATGATCGGTCACACGAGTGGTTGAGCTCTTACGGTAAAGAAATTGAAAGCCTGAGACAAACTTTGAAGTTTTCAACTCGGGGAAAAAAGAGGGAAATTAAGGAATTCAGCTGGGCCTCTTTGAATATCATTTAGCGCACGCTGTCACTTGAGAGACATTTATACAAAATTAAACTCACATGTCAGTCCAAACCGTTCTGTTCAGTTCTGTCAGAGTGGAGGGAGAATTCATTTAAGCAACACACACACACACACACACACACACACACACACACACACACACACACACACACACACACACACACACACACACACACACACACACACACAACACACACACACACACACACACACACACACACACACACACACACACACACACACACACACACACACACACACACACACACACACACACACACACACACACACACACACACACACACACACACACACACACACACACACTTGACGTACTGCTGTGCGAGAGATATCTCTTACAGCCTCATGTTGACTCATTCAGCATCTGGCACTGCTCATGGCTAGACCCTGCGCATGTATAGCAAGTATACTGCAAGTTGTCCTTTTTTTCCCCTTCTCACCTCTTTAAAGATCTTTCACACTGCAGCTGATGATGGCTGTTGATGACGGGGAAGGTAAACATTGACGGTCAAAGTGCTGGAGGCTTTTATCTATGGTCAGCAATTCAGACCTGACGATGTTATTCAGCGAATGTTATTCTCTCAATTTTCTAAGCTTTTCTTTTTCCTGAGAGCTATATCATTTTTTCTCTTCCAGGTGCTATACTATTACTGCGCTGAAAGATAACCATTATGCTCGCCTGTGTTATTTTATATTTGAACGGTACGCAGCGTTTTCAATCTCGGAGGTGGACACATTTGTGCCACCAGCTGTGAGAGAGATGTTGCAACCTTATATCCGTTTTGACATCTTTTGTGACTCACATCACAACAGCCACCCCAAGGATAACTTCTCACAACAATACTTTGCATTAGTTTTGTTCCTTATGAAGGCAAAGCTTTCTCCAAAGACTGACTCTCTTTCAAAATGGGTGCCTCTCTGTCATAACCCCTTTCAGCATTTCAGGGGGACATTTAATGATAACAAACTGTTTTCTTTCTTTTTTGCCTAATGATGCAAGAGTTGTTCAGACACTGCTATTCTATGAGTTTGAAACTGTAAATTAGAGAGTACGGCGTTTGAAGATTAAACACCAATTCATCTGCCATGAATTGTTCATTTTCATTGTAATATAATGGTTATTCTTATAGGTTGCTCCTCATTGTGGCTTTATCATTTATTATGCTCATTATTCCCGAGGACTGATACGTGCGTTTCCTCCCTTTTCTGTCTCATCTGTGGCTTTAAAACTCTGAGCTGGAAATCAAGCTTTCCTTTGTTCAGTGTTCATTTGGAAGGCAGACTTTGCTGGCTTGTCCCTCTAAGCAGCGATTTTGTGCAAGCAGCTCATGGCAAGCATCCTCGGAAAAATACATTCTACTCCGCTTAGCAGGTTCATGAATACTGAACGGCATTGTAAAGATCAAACGGAGCGAACGTGGTGTTCCAGCGTGCGTGTTGGAGTGGAGTGTGGTTGACACCTGCAATTGTGTCATTATTACAATGCACTGATGGTCGGGGTAAATGTTTATTGAAATGAAAAGCTGCCCTGAGCTATTTACTGTAGTTAGACATTTGGTTACCATTTGGACGTGGAAGAGAACTTCTTTATTTAATCTGTCATCAGGGAAAATGTGAGTCAGTCTGACTATTGTGCTCGTTCTTTGGCTCCCTGTAATATATTCTGGCCCTGAGTCACTCCATCTTGGCTTCTTCCGAGATTTGAATAACCTCCAGATAGCAGCAGATAAAACCTTATTCCATAGTTTTCACTCCCGTCTGCTGTGCTGGAGTCAGTCGAGCCTCCTTTAGAGGGAGCACTCTGGCTGACATATTTCCCTTCAATAAAATGGGCCGTTTGAAGCAGCAACAAGACATGTGAGGGCCTTTGCATGTGTCTGGTGCACTGTCCTGCCTCGCAGATAGCCGTCGCCCGCCTCCCCTCGCCCTTCATCTTTGTTTGGAATCCTTGGGCCTCTTTTGGGTAAATGAGGTTCACGACCCTGGCTTTATGCATCGCCAAGCCCTCACATCGTTTCCTCATGGTCGAGGCTGATGGAGAAAGCGTTCTCAGCAGACGGTTTAGTAATTACACACTGGAAACCAATCAGCCTGAACACTGCTTCTTAATTAGCAGAACAAAACAAATAGTGAATGGATTGGAGGACCCTGGAGGTCACACACTCCCCCCTCAGGTATCCTATAGAGGTGTACTTTAAAAACCACCCATCCTCTTCGGCCACTCTCTGATCACAGATGCGTCTCAGCAGGTGAACAGAGCCACCATGTTTACCAGACGAAGGAGCTAGATCCCATTAAACGTGGAAGGGACACACTTTGAAGTTGTTACTGCCCGATAGCTAGAGTGGATGAGCATTCGGGCCTCTTCTCCTGGATGTAAGCAGACGAGAAGAGGTCACCTAATCCATTTTAATCAAGGCAACAGCAACAACACACATGGTATTCATTAGTAAACCATAGAGCTGCTGCACGACAAACAACTTGGCCATGATTAGCATGTAGAGGATCCAGCGCTGGACAAAGCCTGTGATAGGGGTCAGCACAAAGGAACCCTGCTGTGTTTAATTCTAATAATCGAAGCTCTTCACTTCAGATTACACCGACGCTAGATCTATACAGTTTGATGAATGCCTCAACTATAAATGGACTCCCCGCATTTCTCTTGCACATTTGATATTCACAAGGATATGCGTAATGTCTCGTAATGCACTATGTGTGCTTGTAATAATTCGTATTGTAATTCTACCCAGCCTAAATTACGACCATGAGAAGACCGCTTCCAATTTCCTGCATGGAAGATCTTAGATGACCACTCTCCCTCCATAAAGCTTCATAAAAGGACAATAAGAGCATTTCAGATAAAGAACCTCTGAAACATGTAAATTATAGGTACAGGAGTCAGTGTGTAACCTTTCATTCTGCGTGCTACAGGGTATGTGGAGCTGCTGCAGCCTGACATGCTGCCAGAGAGTTGTTCAATTCTCTGCTATTAACAGTGAGGTAGAGCGGGCTGGTAATAGTTTTTCATGTCTATTAATGTCTCTCTCCAGAGCCAGCAGTTACATGCTGTGTCATTAAAGGTCAGAGCAAATTGGATCCTCAAATGAAGACGGTGTGAAAAAAAAGCAGGACTTCTTAATAGCTTGCGTAAGGATGCCAATAAATGCTCTGATTATTATTAATGATTTTTCTCAGTATTGATTCGGCTCTGTCTTGTTGTTGAGGTTCTCTCATAGTCAAACTAGAGATGTGAAGTCTGCAGCAGCAAAGTGCTATATTACATACGATTCGTTCTGTTATAGGTTTGACTTTGGCAGTGCTGCATATTGTGCTGGCCAGTATTGTTTTTTCTGGAGTAGGCAAGTATGGAAAACTAGGCTATATTCATAGTTGTATAATTTAAAACCCATTCATATGTAGAAAAAGAAAGGAGGAAAAGGAGCACACAGATGGTGAATTCACTTTGAATGACAGAATGATCTTCCTCAATTCCTGGAGGACAGTAAATAGTTTATTTTCACACTTTTTAATATTAAATACATGCAGACACTGAGAAGATCTGGTTCACATATACCACACATTTAAATTAGTCATAAGAAGTAGGAATGTGGGATTGTTCATTAAGTACATTATTCGTAGAGACAAGTGTGGAAAAAAGTGTTTGGAAATATTTCTTAATTCATATTTAATATTTTCATTCGACCCTCTCCAACAGGGTGTTTGAGAACTCAAAATACTTATTTGTCAGAACTCATCATTAAAATCTAAAAGCGGCAAAACATGGAACATGTCGGATGGTCTAATCTTATTTAACCTTTACTATATACACATTTTCGCCATAGGAACTCCTGCACACATTACATTGAAATCAAAATGTCTACATTCCAGGCACAGAACTGTGAATATTACAGACAGAGGAAAGAGAGTAAAATAAAAGGTCAAAATCCATATTGAGCTAATTAATTTGTAAACGTTTTGTTATGATGCAGACTAATGGCATGAAGGAAACGACTGTTGGTAGAGTTGACATTTAAACGCTGTTATAGAAAATGAGTGTTTCTCATATCTGACTGATTGGTCCTATTAGCAAGTTAACTCTAATGGGGGAAGATAAAATAAAGGATGTTTTCGGCATATGCCAATTTCAATTCCTGTTATTGTAATTTATTTGCAGTAAAAGTAAATGAGCTTTCAATGGCTTTCCCAACAAGGTGAATACAGCTAGCTGTATCATTGTGATACCACCTCTGCCTTTTCGGACCTCTCATCATTTTCTGACTGTCCTTTAGTGCTTTTAAAGGAATGGTCCACTCATTAGATAATTAATCAAAACTTCAGTATTTAGTGAAACGTTATGTTTAAACCATACCCTGAAGAAATCAGCGATATTCCCCGGTAAATAATGATTTTATAGCTCTTTTTTATCAAGACCTGTATATTCCGTCTGGCCGCCGCCATTTTTGCCATTTTCAGTAGTCACGTGATGGTCGTGACGTCATCCATGCGTTCACTTTGTCAACACACGGAAACATGGTGGGGTATTTCAGTTCGGACTCGTCAGCAGAGGAACAAGTTTTGACCAATGTGAAGAGATTGGATGGGGGAATTCAGCCATACATATCAGTATGACAATACGACACCCTCTGTCCTAAGACCCTCACATCGTACAAGGAAAAACTTCCGAAGAAAACCCCCAGTTTAAAGGGAACATGGGAGAAACCTCAGGGAGAGCAACAGAGGAGGCGGGATCCCTCTCCCAGGACGGACAGACGTGCAATAGATGCCGTGTGTAAATTGAAAAGATAATACATTTGCAACATAGGTAGTCCAAATGTTTGGAAATGCATGTGTGTATACTATATGTATGCATGTAGTACCACCCTTGCTAGCGATTCCCTCTCTAGTTTAGCATACTCAGCTTCGTTGTCCCTGGCCATAGAATCACGATTTTATGGGGCCGGAAAAACTGGGGGGAAATACACACTAGCCGGTACTACGCTATATGGAAAGGCCACCAAAAACTGTCCTGGCCTGGACGTTAAAACGGGGCTAGCCGCTGCAATGGAAATGCGCTATAACATACCTTATTCTTACTCCGAGCACTACTTCTGCTCCTCCGTCGCTTCACACTTGCAGAGGGCGATTTCTCAACTGGCCGAACTGGTGTCCTGGTCGGTGATGACACCAGAAAGACCGATGGTACTGAATCTCCATTGAGTAATGGTTGTTCTATAAATCCCATGTTATGTTTGATCATACTCTCAGAGTAGTCGTCCGGAAATGTGAAATGTTCGCTGCATACATGAGCCTGTGAATCTTTCGGTTCGGGCCGGCCACATTTCGCTAGCCACTGCCTCCGAATGTACTTCTTATGCTTACCTTTTGGCAACAGATGGAACCGAGCATTCCGTGGATTGTTCCTATCCGAATTATGGCAATATTTCGCGATACAGTGAGGCATATTTGAAGAGAGAAACTACAGTAAATAACATGGAGATCAACGTGTCTTCGAAAACCAAACGCATGGATTACGTCACGTCCGGGAAATGGCGGCGCCCACAGTGTTGATGTTATTTCGGTATATAATCAGTTTAAAATCACTGATAATGTCATCGGATTAAAAAAAAAAAGAGAGAGACTGCCAGAGACTGGTCTGTTTTATCGGATGATAATTTTTAAAAAATGAGTGTCATGAGCATACCATTCCTTTAACCAATTTTGCGAAATAGAGAAAAGCGAACTTCCACTCATTTGAATGTTATATATCTACAAAAACAGCCTAAACAATAAAAAGAGCACAATAATGTTTAGTAGTTGAAGCTTTAGTAATTGTTTCCCCCTTACTGGTTGGCTGTCATCCCTTCAGGTACCGGAGAGTCCAATACTTGGTAATACTCACAGCGCCTTAGAGGACAAGGAGATAGAAGCACCTTCCCCCTCCCCTTCATTTCTCTGCCATATCGACTGCCAAGTTGATATTTCAGTTTCTGTTATGTGACATTTGGCTGACTGAACAGAGGTGTCGGGGACAGCCATCACCAGGAGAGGAGGCAGAGCGGGCGGGGGGGAGGAGGAAAGTAAGAGTTAGAATAAGCAGCAGAAAACAGAGGAGGAGGGATGTTGAAAGAGATGCGGTGAGAGAACAAACTGACAGAGTGAGCTGGAGGGATTGAAGCATAGAAGGAAAGGAAGGCAAGAGAGAAAGAACTGTCATATCAACCCTTATCACAGCAGTCTGCAGATTTCCAAATGTCTCTTTTCAAGCGGCACCAGAGAGTTTATATTAACTGCAATGGTGTGTCTTTGTCATCATACACATACTCTGCAGGAGAACTCCCAGCATGCCACCACACACCCTACCGAGCACTGAAGTCTCACCAGCTCCCCAAAAAGACGTGTCCTTGTTTTTCAACCACAATATTTCTTTTTTATTATATCACGGGAGAATGCTGTGGGAAACTTTGATTATTTAAACAGGAAGTGAAAATAATAAGAACAATCAAAGAGAGCGGATGTTGAAAAGTCACCCACAGATCAGGCAGGAGTTTTGATTTATCAAAGAGAAAGGTTGCAACACTCCTGCGCCGGGTGCCATGTTTGATCCCCGTAAGTGCGGACACTTTCATTGGATAAACTGTCCAGATTCAGTGTCCCTAGCCTACATTTAAGTAGCTCATCTGAAAGCTGTTATGCAATGATAACCTTGAAATCCAGCTCGCTGAGAACTCAATCTGTGGACGCAAAGCTGTAGGAACGTGAGGCACATAAAAACCTAGCATCAGATAAACAGTCACATTCCCAGGGTGAAATTATAATGAAATCCCTACATAAGATACATGCTTGTATCTGTAGGATGCCAGGCAGAAAAACAGACTCATGAGGCTTCCTGTAATGTATGCTCCAGGGATGTGTGAGTACACTCTGTGTGTATAGAGGAGTCTATATGATAAGTAAAAGTGGGCTGTGATAAATCCTAGTCTAGGGTATTTCCTTATCATAATCAACACATTTTTGAATACAGTTAGATTTGTCCAAAACATTCTGAAAGTGAAAACTGATTTGTTATGTTATATTATTCAGAACATGTAATGTTTCAAGAGGATATCCAGTAATTGTTGTGTGCATAATGTGTCCCAGTTGGCTGTCACACTTTTAGTGGATCAGACAGCATAAGTAACAAGAACATTATAATACAACACACAAAACCAGTTGTCAAAAACACAAGAAGATCAGTGTCTTAAGGAGTGCTTTCTTATAAATGTGTTGTTGAACAGTCTTCTTACAGGGACTGAGAGTGGTTTTTATTCGTCATAGACTTTAATCATTTTTTTATATGTTCCTTGTAGTCATTTGAATACCGCAGGGTTGTGTGGTATAATAAGAAGCTGCAGACGGTATTTTACAGAAAGTACGGAAACCAAAATCAATATTTAAGCAGCCAGTTAAAAATATAACATCTGATAGGATGCACAGTCACTTTTTCCTGCATTGAAAAGGTTATGGCGTTCACATTACAGTATATCCTCATTTCATTAAAACTTTCCAACTTTAACTCAAATATAAAGTATAAATGTGAAGCAATAGACTTGTTTTGCTTAGTGCAGTGTTTCAAAGACTGAACCGATATAGCAGAAGAAGAATATATTATCTCTTTTGATAATAGAACATTTAACATATTTTGAGACGCAGCATCAGAATCCTCGCCCTCCGGAAGCTTCTGCTTCAACCTTCTTTATGTCATTATAAAACATGATATGTGCATGGTCTCTAACTCTTACTGATATATCAAACTGCACCTACTTATACAACTGTTTCTATTCTCAATGTTGGTCAGTAGGTCAGTCAGTCTACCTCTTTAGTCCCGACTGAAATAACCCAATGGATCGCCATGCAATGTGGTACAGGTATCCATGTAGGTGAATAATCCCATGTGTCTTGTGCCATTTAACATTTTTTAAGACTAACCTGCAAAGATAATGACATTATCTTGAGCCTTAGATGTGCTTTGTCTGTAATGGCAAGATTCCAATTTTCTTAAACGATTAGCTCCTCATTTATTGTGATGAGTCTAAAGCAGGGGTGTCAAACTCAATTTCATCGCGGGCCACATCAGCATTATGGTTGCACTCTAAGGGCCAGTTGTAACTTTAAGACTATATAAACAATATACATATATAATATAAATATAAGATAATGTAGTATATTACATTGGATTATTATCGGATAGGGTAATAACTTCATAATTAACTACCTCTGAAAGCAGAAGTCTAGGGCAAATAATTGCAAGTCTCTTCAGTGTGCATGTCACAAAACGAGATGCATTGTGGGTTTGTAGTTTATCAGCAACGTGCTTCTGTAAAGTGGCATGTAGATTTAAGATTCAAGATTCAATGTAACCGTATAATAAACTTATATATATTATATATATTATATTATATTCTTTGCAAGCTCTTACCGGCCACATAAAATGAGATTGTGGGCCGGATTTGGCCCACGGGCCTTGAGTGTGACAACCCTGGTCTAAAAGAATATAAACCAAGTAAGACAGAATGCCCTTAACATGCTCCATTAATCAATTCTCTTTACGCCCAACATCTTATGTATCCTTGGCTTCAGAAAGTATAGAGGAAGAGAGAAAATTAGAAAAGAGAAATACTTTTAAAGAAAATATTCTATTTCAGACCCTTGTGTGTGGGCACCAGCAAATTCAAATGACAATACCTTATGAAATGACAGCTTCCAATGAGCTATGTTGAATTCATAGGTTTGCAGCTTCATCATAACAGCATTCGTGAGGGATAGAATGGCAGCCCAGAAGGAGCAATCTCACATTATCTGCATGAGTTTTAAGCTAATAAAGTGCATTTAAGATTAAGTTCTTAGCTAACATGTTATTCTGTGTTAGGTCAATAACCACATATGCCACTATCAAGCATTATTGTTTCCAAATAACCGGTTATTGAATCCAAAGACACTTTAACACACATGTCCCTGAGACATATTCTTTCCACTTACTCACATTTATCATCTGAAGGTGAGAGAATTGATCCAAAGTTCAAACTAAAGAAAGATCAGAAAAAACGATATCTTTAAAGGGAGTCTTAATAGTATTTTCTCCTAGTCTCGCTATCCTTATCAAAAATGATTTTAACATGGCTTGGGCGTAAAGGAAAATATAAAATTCAAGGTTAGGAAAAAACAGACCTCCTGCCTGTAAGCTGTTTTAAAGTGTAGAGATACTAATTCCTGGGTGTTTGTCACACCATATGAAGAGAGAAATGTGTGCCTGCAGTCTCTCCCAAACACCAGCTGTGTTTCATTTACTTTTGGCAGTATGGATCTTCATTGTTAAGAGTCTCCAAGCCAAAAGGAGATGATGATTATTATTATTATTATTATTATTAAATGGGGCCCTAGACTTGTGACTTGAGACTTGGACTCAAATCACCTCAGTTATGACACATGACTCAATATTTTCAACTAAAAAACAAAACGAAAATAGAAACTGAGAAAGGCCTTGCACAGTCAGACCTTTAATATTTAATGGTTAGCATTGGAGGGAGGATGTGTCAACTATCTAAATACAATATGAACACAGCACAAAGGGCCTGTCCTAAGATGAGCTTAGCACACTGCACTTCCTCCCACACGGCATTACATTTCTTCTGTTTCATATAAACTCAACAGAAGTTTCACAATAACTCGGGTTAATCTCACTTATTTTGCCAATTTTGAAGTATCTTCGCTTCTCTTTATCTTCACAGAGGAATTAAGGCTTGAATACGTTCAGGGTGTTAATGCTTGACAGACAGGTGTCTCATCCAATCACACGCTTTTCACAATTGTCAATTAAGGCCTGCTCTGAGTGGGGCTACACTCGGCTAGTCTGAATTAGCGTCTGTGTGTTGTTGAGAGTGGGAGCAACTAAACTCTATGGACCGAAGATCCAGATCAATAAACTAAAAGCTGTATAGAGATGCAGTATTAGTGACCTTTAAAATGATCAGTATTAGGGACTAGCCATGAGTGAAACTGAAACATAAACAAACACGCTGTTCCATAATTCATGTCTGATAAAGCCTTTTACAGTGATTGGGTTCTTCAAATACGTTTTTTAGTGAGAATGCTGACTTTAGGATTATCTGCGTTGGCAGTGCTGAAGCACAGAGAAATCCCTTGAATTACAGCATGTACAGAGCAATATACTCTATATGGTTATTTTTCTTATACTGTATGTCGGTTTCACTGTTTTCTACACAGGGGTTTTTCTAGAAAAATATAGTATGAGGGCGCTGACCTTGTATATGATATATAAATTCTTTGGAGAATATGACAACTGTTTACAAGAGGGCGCTGCGGACGTAATCAACAATGCCTATTTGACAGGATTTTCTTATTTCTCTTGTTATTATACAGTTTTGGACAAACACAAATATTATTTTCCGGCATCACTTTACATTTTTTAGATTAGGCAAAACCCTGCTACATATGATGGTAAATTCAACTCAGACAATGTGACACATTAGTAGGTTATACCAAATTGGTCAACCTTATGTTTAAAATGAGCCACACTATAGAGAGAAATCACATTTTATATCCCACACAAGCGAACAAAGGCTTGACTAACAGATGGACAAAGGCCAAGTGCCTCTTTAATTGTTCATTTCATGGGATTAGACCTGCCATGACATTAACTCATCCTGCAGTAATGTCACAGGGGAGCACATTACATTATTCACTTTGTTTACAGGTACACAGATTTAACAAATCATGCATGTTTTGGTTGAGGCGTGATCTCTATTTATCCATGCAATCCACACACAAACAAATCTTTGTGCTTTTAAAATAGATGCATGACGGAGAGAAACAGAGGCGGAAACTGAAATGTAATATCAATCAATCAATGTTTATTTATATAGCCCAATATCACAAATGTTACATTTGTCTCAGTGGACTTCACAGTTTTTACAGAATATCAGTATGACAATACACCCTCTGTCCTTAGACCCTCACATCGTACAAGGAAAAACTTCCGGAGAAAACCCACAGTTTAAAGGGAAAAATGGGAGAAACCTCAGGGAGAGCAACAGAGGAGGGATCCCTCTCCCAGGACGGACAGACGTGCAATAGATGCCGTGTGTAAATTGAAAAGATAATACATTTGCAACATAGGTAGTCCAAATGTTTGGAAATGCATGTGTGTATAAAAGGAAGATGAATCCACGAGGATATCCATCCAGGACCGATGATCCAGGACCACAGCCACGACTCAAGATCCAGGGCTCGCGATCCAGGACACAGGACCGCAGGATCATCCATGACTCCGGATCCCGGCGTATATAGACACCAAAAAGAAAGACATTTGGGGAAGCTGGGTTCATCGGAACATGAGAGTACACAGGTATAGACAGAGAGAAGGAAGAAGTAAGATGTCCCCCGACAATCTAAGCCTACAGTATATGAGAAAAACTAGGGGCTGAATCTAATCAGCCCTAACTATAATCTTTATCAAAAAGGAAGGTCTTAAGCGCACTCTTAAAAACGGATAGGCTGTCTGCCGCCCGAACACAAACTGGAAGCTGATTCCACAAATGTGGAGCTTGATAAGAAAAGGCTCTGGCTCCCATTGTACTTTTAGAGACTCTAGGAACAACCAACAACCTTGCATTCTTGGAACGCAATGCCCTAGTAGGACAGTAGGGTATAATGAGTTATTTAAGGTAAGATGGCGCCTGCCCATTAAGGGCTTTGTAGGCGAGAAGAATAATTTTAAATTATATCCTGTGTTCTATAGGGAGCCAGTGTAAGGCAGCCAGAACAGAAGTAATGTGGTCCCTTTTCCTAACTCTGGTTAGTACACGAGCCGCAGCATTTTGAATCAGCTGAAGCGACTTGACTGACTTCTTGGTACACCCTGATAATAAGGAGTTACAATAATCCAGCCTTGAAGTAACAAATGCATGGACTAGTTTCTCTGCATCGTTTTGAGGCAAGATAAGCCTGATTTTTGAAATGTTACGTAGATGGAAGTAGGCGGTCCTTGAAATTGATTTTATGTGGGCGTTAAAGGATACATCCTGATCAAATATAACACCAATATTACTTACAGTCTCACTGGAGGCCAAATTAATGCCATCCATAGTTAGTATATCTTTAGATAATTTGTTTTGTAGATTCTTCGGGCCGAGAACAATAACTTCAGTTTTGGTCGTGTTTAACATCAAAACATTTAATGTTATCCACGTTTTTAATTCCTTAAGGCAGTCTTGAATTTTATTTAGATGATTAATTTCATCAGGCTTGATTGATAAATATAGTTGAGTTTCATCCGCATAACAATGAAAGTTTACAGAATGATTCCTTATAATATTGCCTAACGGAAGCATATATAATGTGAACAAAATAGGTCCGAGCACTGAGCCCTGTGGCACTCCATGGCTAACTTTGGTTTGCGTGGAAGATTCATCATTAACACGTACAAACTGAGAGCGTTCAGATAGATAGGACCTAAACCAGCCTAAAGCAGTTCCCTGTATGCCAACTAAGTGCTCTAGTCTTTGCAATAGGATATCATGGTCGATGGTATCCAATGCAGCACTGAGATCGAGCAAGACAAGAATAGAGACAAGTCCCTTGTCTGAGGCTATTAGAATGTCATTTGTGACTTTAACCAGAGCTGTCTCTGTGCTATGATGTGTTCTAAAGCCAGACTGAAAATCTTCAAATAAATCATTGTTTTTTAAGTAATCACACAGCTGTTTTGCGACCGCTTTCTCAAGAATTCTTTAGAGGAACGGAAGATTAGAAATAGGTCTATAGTTAGCTAAAACCTCTGGATCGAGGTTGTGCTTTTTAAGAAGCGGTTTTATCACTGCTACTTTGAATGATTGTGGAACATAGCCTGATAATAAAGACATATTCATAATATTTAATAAAGAAGTGCTAATTAATGGAAAAACTTCCTTCAACAGCTTAGTTGGAATTGGATCTAACATGCACGTTGATGGTTTCGAAGAGAGAATCATTCAATTTAATTGTTCAAGGTTAATGGCTGAAAAGCATTCTAGTTTACTATCTAGTGTAATATTAGAACTTACGATTCCGGGAGCTGTTGATAACACTATACTGGTCAAAGGCAAGAGGTCATTAATTTTGTTTCTAAGAGTAACAATTTTATCGTTAAAAAAGCACATAAAATCATTACTACTGAGTGCTATGGGAATAGAAGGCTCAATGGAGCTGTGGCTCTCTGTCAGCCTGGCTACAGTGCTGAAAAGAAATCTTGCGTTATTCTTATTCTCATCTATTAATGAAGAGTAGTAGGCTGCTCTCGCTTTACGCAGTGCTTTCTTATATTCATTGAGAGTAATATGCCAAATTAAACGAGATTCTTCAAGTTTAGTGGAACGCCATATCCTTTCAAGTTGTCTAGACTTTTGCTTTATTTTGCGGGTTTCGGCATTATGCCATGGAGCTAATCTATGTTGTTTTATTTTCTTCTTTTTCAAAGGAGCAACAGAGTCTAATTTTATTCGCAGCGCATCTGTAGCACTATCAACAACATGATCAATTTGGGGTGGTGTACATTTTGTATAAGTTTCCTCCCTTACATATCGAGTTAAGTATTGGTGGAATCTCCTCCTTAAATGTGGCTATAGCACTAACAGATAGGTTTCTGCTGCAGGAGCTTTTGACTAATGCTTTGTAGTCTAGTAACAGTACTTCAAAAGTTACTAAGAAATCGTCGGATAAAGCAGGATTATGCGGTTCGACTAATAGTTGCTCAATTTCAATACCATAAGTCAGAACAAGGTCGAGAGTGTGATTATAGCAGTGGGTTGGTTTACACTCTGACAGAAACCAACAGAATCTAATATAGAGTTAAATGCAACAGTAAGACTATTTTTATCATCGTCAACATGAATATTAAAGTCACCTACGATAATTACGTTATCTGTTTTAAGTACCAAAGTTGATAAAAACTCAGAGAATTCTGATAAGAATTCCGAATAAGCACCTGGTGCACGATACACTGTAACAAATAAGATTGGCTGCAAAGTTTTCCAGGTCGGATGCGTAAGACTAAAAACGAGGCTTTCAAAGGAGGTATAATTTAATTTTGGTTTAGTATTGATCAGTAAACTTGAGTCAAAGATTTCTGCAACTCCACCTCCTCGGCCCGTGCCTCGGGCAATATGAGTATTGATATGGCTGGGTGGAGTGGCCTCATTTATGCTGACATATTCTTCATGTGACATTTTTATCGTTATTACTTACTAAATGGTAAACAGAAGCAGATTCAGGGGAACAGTCAACAGTCAGGTATAGCGCACATGTGACAGACACAAGGGGAAGATTGACTCAATCGGCACGGCTTCAATTAAATGTAAGCTCTTTTCCTGTTGCAACATGGTCTCACCAAAATACGTGAAATGAAGACGAATCCTTAACACCGCATTACGTGGTGGGGACACGAGATCTGCTAAATTACGTGTCGGCACCACGGAAACAACCACCATGTAAAGTGAATGAAGATCCTTTTTCGTGGTGGACACACACATTTCTGCAACGTCCCGAAGTGAGCTTAATGTTGTTTTCTACTCCATAACACGTTTTCAAAATCTACTTCATTATGGAGGTTATTACTGTACCTATCTTTATTCAAGAGCATGTTCTTTCAATTTGAGAACATAATTTATTGATTTCACGTTCAGATTTTGTATTTCTTTCAGTCAAACCCTGTCCTTGCGCTTAGATTTTTTCATCCTTTGCCTGTTTTAAGTTTTGTTATTAACATAAATTGTGAGTTGATATCCTTCGCGTCGAAAGGAGCCAGTTGAGGTGGTTCGGGCACCTAGTTAGGATGCCACCTGGGCGCCTCCCTAGGGAGGTGTTCCAGGCACGTCCAGCTGGGAAGAGACCAAGGGGTAGACCTAGGACCAGGTGGAGGGATTATATCTCTTCGCTGGCCTGGGAGCACCTTGGGATCCCCCAGTCAGAGCTGGTTGATGTCGCCAGGGAAAAGAAAGTTTGGGGCTCTCTGCTGGAACTGCTACCCCCGCGACCCGACCACGGATAAGCGGGAGAAGATGGATGGATGGATGGATATCCTTTTTATGTCCCACGCAAGCGACAGCTGTTGCTTGAAGAATTATGTTTTGAGGTTTATCTGTCTATCCCATAGACTGTATATATAAAGGATCTATCCGTACTCTACATACTGTACCTACAAAACGTTTTCTTCTGAATGCAATATCTCTGGAACGCCTGGAGGAGATTTCTACAGATTTGGCACAAATGTCCACTTGGACTCAAGATGAGCTGATTTAGGTCGTGGTGGTAAGAGGTTACTAGTGTGACCTGAAAAACACATTTCTTGCTTCTACTCAATAATTCACATCCTAATTATGACAGACATTTTTAATTGGACGAGTTGAAGAAGCGATGCATTTTCGGACAAATGGACTATTTGGCAGTGCCATACAACTCTGAGCGTTCATTCTAGTTTTTCTTTATTTACAGTCTGTGTTTGCATTAGGGGGTGTTTTCTACTGTTTTGCTTTTCTTTTGGGTATATGTTAACTAAATGTCTCTTTGTTCCTTTGTTTACCCTGAGTTATATTGATTCACTTTGTCAGAATTTCACCTTTTTGTGGTAATTAGCATATTCGCTTTATTTGCAATACAGTTTTGTGACGAAGGTATTTAGAAAAGTGTTCCCCCTCCCGTTCTTTCTGTTACTCCTGATTATGTTCACCTGGTGCCCTGTGTTGTCTCCTCCCCCCCCACCACCTGTGTCTAATTTCTCCCCCCTCACCTGTGTCTAATTGCTGATTAGTGGGTGGGTGTGTATTTAGGCTCTGTGTTTCCTGTTTGGTGAAGGCTGGTAGTGTGGGTTAGATCCTTGTGGCTGGTGACTGTGTTCACCTGGGCAGCAATATTGAGGCTGTGTATCCTGTACCACAGCGATGAATAAATGCCCACACCAGGTTATATTTGAATTCTCTGCCTCTGCCTCCTTGCTTGGTCGGGCCGCTCAACGGTCAGCTTCACAAGTTTTAACTTTTTTTCGTTTCTACCCATTTACATGGGGACCTTACAAACGTCAGCTTTATGCTTGGTAAAGAATCATGACTTTTTTTCTGACAGGAGAACAACAACTTCATAACTTAAACAGAAATATTTGCTCTTAGCTAATTGTGAGAAGCTATAGAGAACATGTATTTGTTATTGTAGACAGGAAGTGTCTTAATAACCATACCCTCCAACTTTAATGCAGCAAAAGGCTTTGTTTAGGAACACAAACAGCACTGGATGAAACATACAGCCCCCTCATGTAATGATTATACTTTTAATTATTTAACGAAACCACTATGAGAGACAGAGGGTAACATAACAACAATGTGATAACTTCCTAGAGTTATAAAATACTCCTGTGCAGTGTTTTGGCATCTAATAAGCCATGGATGTGTAATTCAAAACATATTTTGGGTTTATGATTACTGAACCCCCGGTAATTCATTTTTCAGCAGTCCAACTAGAAGCTTGTATCATTCAATAGTATCATTTTCCACCAAGTATGGCTAAATATTATATGTTGTGCACCCTACTTAAGGCTGTAATTTACCCTATTTTACCATAACCTTGAGGGTTTAGATTATAACACAGTGTATGGATGAAAAGCAAATAAGTAGATTGTGCTGTTGGGGAAATGTCTTTTAGATATTTAGATAATTTTCTTCACAGTTAAAAATGTGATTAAATAATACCTGCATGTGACATGACCACATGCTGATCTGCAGCTTTAAAGCTAAGCATCTACTGGTTACTTAAATGATTTTGGAAGTTTTTCTATCAAAAGTGCATAACTGAATAAACCCAGCCAATCTGACTGTAGTTGATGGTGTTGGAGGTGAGTATATTTCAGGAGTTTGTCTCTGTCAGCTCTTCATCCTCACTGCCATGGCGGAGGGTTCCTCTCTCTGTGACCCTCCTTGTCATCAACTGACACCCTGACTCCGGTCGCTCCGTGTCTGCCTGTTGGTCCAGCAGGTACGCTGCGACAGATTAGCATGATCAAGGTCGAGCTGAGTGCGTTGGGCTGAGTGCGTTGACCTGAGCGCGGTGTAGAAAGGTGAGTGGACGCACCTGCTGGCCCCCTGCAGATTGATTTAATTAAGGATATGGGTGCACATTCGGGCTGTGGTATTATAGAGCCCGGAGAGAATACCAGCGGGAGAGGGGAAAGGAGAAGAGAAGGGAAGGCACACGTAATCAAAAGGAGAGTGTAGGGGAATTGATGAATGAGCTTTTAATCTGCATAGAAATAGCTGGGTTACGAAATTGAGCCGTGGTCTTGGCGGCCTGATGTATGAGCATGCTGTGGGATCATCGTGCAACACACACTCACACACACTCTTAACTTTATTAGAAAATGTTTGTCCTTCCAACGCTGACCTTATTTCCGACATTAATTAAAAGCTCTTTAATGACTACCCTGTCTATGCATAGCTTTGCTGACTTGTTGCTGCATGAACATGCGTGTGCACACATGAGAATGCATCTGCCCCAGCACTAATAAACTAAGGGTGTAAATAAACTGTACGGCTTGGGCCTGTGGGAGGATGTAATGCTTTGTGTGTATTTAAAGCGGGATAGACATTTGGTGTGTGATGCGTTTGTAAATATCTTAAGTGTGTGTGTTGGTTTGTGTGTGAAAATCCCAGGAACACATTAGCTTGTTCAACACCCTTATTTCATTAACCTGCATGTCTGTAATTGCATTGCAGATGAGTTAAGGCTGCTGAAGTCACTGTGGAGACTCTTTATATGAACCACCAAAACCATCTGATTAAAAGGAGGTGTGCAAACCTTGGAGTGCAGGGTAGAGGGAGACTACTTAATGAGATTTTTAACCCACTAATTCAATAGTCAAAAGTAAACAGTGAGGAGCTGGGGAGAGAGAAAAGGGCTGGGGGCGATGCCGGCTAGCATGGGAACATGCACACAATCACTCTTACATTAGCTATTATTCTGCACAAGCAACCCAACTGAGGATTAGCACACATGTTTCATTTCTTTATGGTCCTCACAGGCCCCTGCTCTCCCTCCCACCATGCTTTAATCCATCAACCTGAAGACTAATCATTTTGAACATTCAAAGCAAGAGCCGGGGAAGGCTGCAACATGATCAATAACAGACTCTCAGCTGCTGCCCCAGTCTACTACGCCATGCAAACATTGGTACAAACGCACATTCATTCTGTTGATGATGCTTTTCTCATTTCTCCTGCTGTCACTTTACAATTCATGCCAACCTCTTTTTTAACATCAATACAAGTTATAATTCTGCACCGCTTATAATACTTCTGTATTCTCCTGCTCACTTTGCCAGTGGTATAAGACATCTACAGATGTTACCCCAGTGTTCAGAAAACTGAGCCCAATCATTTGTACTTGCTCTATCCAACCAGAAAATGACTTGCATTGTGTTGCTCGTGACGCTGTCCGTGTATAAAACGTGCTGATACATTGAACTGCCTCGCTTCTTAACAAACACTCTTCACACATTATCTGCTGAAGGCGGGGATGCAAAGGGTCGAGGGCTTCAGAGTTAATTCCTCTGCTGTGTTACCACTGCCTGACTTTTTTTTCTTGCATTGTTTCTCCGTGGCCTACATAATGGCCAGAGTTCTGTTGAAAAGGATCCCGAGGGGGACTCTAATAACCCAGATAGATAGTGCTGTTACATTTCTATCTCAAGGCACTCTATCTTTGCCTGCCAACGCCCAGGTGCCTTACTCATAGCATTCAGAGCGCTTCCTCTGCCATGTAAATAGTATCCATCACCTGGAGAACAGGCTGAAGCACGGTGAGGGGGGAGCGGGCTAAAAGGGGAGAGAGAGCCACACTTTTGTCAGATAGCAAGTAAAGATTGTTTATCATTGCCGGTGATTATACATGTTTTGCATTATGCAGTGTGAAGAGGATACTTAAAGGGCGTATTGCGTGTTGGTGTCCTTGTCCGAGATCAAATGTCACACTTAATGTGCAATATCATATTGATACAAAATGGCTTGTTGTTGTCAATGGATGTACTCATGCGGGTGAAATGGACTGTGAAATGCATTAGGCCTCTGTTACTCCTCACACTGGTCAGCCATTACACACTTTACTTTGTCTAGAAGGACAGCTTAATACTGTCCATGCATCAAATAGACCTCGCACCATAAACAATAAATTGACAAAAAAAGGTAAAAACTAGTTGAAAGTGTTCCTGTGATTAAAGAATCACTCAAGAAAAGAAATATCTTCATGACATGTGTTGCCATAAATGAGGATTTTTTCCTGACATTATTCTTTCAGATTTCGGTTGGCTTCGTCTTCCAGAAAAATTCTATCCTGTTTTTATCCTTTTAATAATTTAAAATCCAAGTGCTTGTATGGGAACATCTGAGCATGTTCACATTGCTCACAAATGTAGTACACACCTAGTTTACTACATTTGTTGGCAGTGTAGGATATTCCATTGTTTTCATTAATTTTGGCGTGTTTCTTCATTCGTCAGAGACATTGTCCTTAAGTAAGAGTCATCTTCTGCAATCACTCATGCTCTGATTGGGTATTGTGGTCTGATTAGGCTTCTTGTTGAACTGTGTGGATGTTCACTGATTTCACTCGGCTTCGTTCAAAATATTTGACCACATAGCTGAACTGTAAACTGCCATTTCAGCATGTATAGCATTAGGAAGAAACGACTGCAGGGGAAAAAAGTTAATCCAATATACAGTATTTCTCTACTAACGGCTATTTGAAGTCTGACTCTATCTAAAACAGTATCATGGACACATTAATAATACTGGAGAAGGCGTATTTTCAGTACAAAAGTATGTTTTGCAGTTTACCAAAGCACCGGAGGAACCAGATATCAGATATCTTTCCTGTGACCAAATTATAGCTATAATTTACAAGACAAATATTATCATAGAAAAACATTCAAATGTACTATAGATATAAAGATTTTCATTTTTCACAACCATTTACATTTAAAATGTATCTTTTTAACAGTTCCGATATCATGTTTTTAGAAAAAGGGCACAAAAACAGCGCCGAGTTTGATGATCTGCTTCTTTTTCTGTCCCAATCCAATTTGAACCTCCCATTATAGAAAGTTAGCTATACCTCAGCTGTCTATATGGCCAGATATGAGCAGCAATCTGTGGAGGTGGGTCTCTGGCGTACAATTATGAAAGACCACAGGGCCTCTGCTGCTTTGGAAGATGATAGAAGGTGACCTGATTAACCTACACATTGACATAAAGCATCAGGAGCCGGCCTTGGCATGGCACCTAATATAATCTAGGGGTTAATTAAGCACTTAACACATGAAATTGAATGTAGAACGTGTGATAGGATGTTGACCATGAGGACATAATAGCTCCCCGCAACATAAAACTACAGATACTGATGGTTGCATCAAATCTGTAAGTGAGATGGATAATCATAGCCCATCGTTTATCCAACTCTAGGGAGACCTGGGAAGACAAAATATGTTTGATTTAGCAAATACATTTAAGCAGGCGTCCCACAGCCATTACTGAACAGATGAATGTTTCTTTTCTGTTACTTTGGTGTGAGCAATAGTTGAAAATGATGAAACTCTGGGGGCTTTGTCTGGCCTGGCATGATGGATGACTGTGCCGTGAAAATAGGGCATTGTCCCCTAGTGTCATTTATTATGAGTGTTGGCCAGGTTTGATGGAGGAAGCCAGGCAGTTGGGAGCGTAGATCATTCATCCAGAATGAGGGGCTGTACCGCGTGGAGATCTGCGCTTTTTTTCGCCAACAGCAAGGGAGCTTCTGCAAAAACCTGGTCTCAACACAAGTCAGACAAGTGACAAACACACGGACATTCATCTGGGCAGACTGTTAGGACACACTGTGAGCAAATCAGATTCCCCTCAAGTGAAATCAGCTTTGGAACTTCCAATTCAAAGAAAAGCTTACAATGGCTGAATACTTATGTATTTGGTGTTTACTTTCAAATGTCACACCTCCACAGAACAGGCAACCCAAAGCTAACACCTGAAACTGTTGATTTTTAAATAGACGCTTGTGTGCTTCAAATTGTGTACAATTCAGTGAGCTAGTGCTTGGATTTGTAGTGAGGTATACTAATCTGCCACAGGGATGTGTTAGCTGACTGACTGAGTGAAATAGGGCAAGGTGCTCTGTCTCAGATGTCACTCCAGGGTACACTCTGCTAATGTATCCAGCTGTCTATCTCTTAACGTATCTCAGAGGGGGAATGGTACTCGGTTATAGCAATCGCACTATAACCATTATCAATCAAATTTTCCAGAGCTCAGACTGGCCACATATTAACAAATACTCTCTGTCAGTTGTCTGTATTGTTTCTCAACTGCATAAGCAAACCAAAAAACAACCTCACGGTACTTTTATAGCTCATGCCAGTGTTGAGGCAAACTTCAAGGTCTTTCTTTTTATGTTTTAGACACTATGCCATCTGCAGAGCACCTTAATATTTTATTAGGCTGCATGTTTAATGCGCAAATCTGGAAATCTGAGCGTTTCTGTCAGTCAAACAATACGCGTAGCCATTTGTGATTACATGGAGCCACTCTGCTGCATGAACAATGCAGAAGCTTTCTAAAAAACCTTTTCCTGCTGAGAGAGCACAATTGATCCCAGGCTACAGTAACTTCAGCTCCTGGAATCTGGTTACAAATAAATAGCCGGTAATGACGGATCAACTTAGTGAGGCAGCCAATTAACTATAATTAACGCAATCAAACTACTCACAGAAAATAATGATGATTGTGCAAGTTTTTTCAAATTTACATGAAAGTGTGTAATGTTGCACGTGTGACCATGCGCGGATATTTATGTGTTCATTTAGAATGTGTGTGTTGAGTGAAGTGAACTTAGTTCTCCCAAACACTTCTAAAACCCCTTTTATTCACACACTATTGGCTCTCATTTAAATGCATCTTTCAGCTACACAGGCTTGTTTACTTTAATTTAGCAATGGTGCAGTAAGCACTTACTGAATAGTGGTGATGGATAGTCGCATCGACGGACATTTATTAGCACGGCTTTTAGATAGGCTCATGAGTGCTGCGTTTGACAGAAATAATCCTGGTCAACGGCAGAGATGTTGCCCTTTGTGAGCCATCAGCGCTGCACTGCACTCAAACATCTCCCCAACCTTAAAGTCTGTGCTGAGTTGTGGCAGTTTGTGTCACACACATCAACTCAAGACAAACACAAAATGCTTATATCATTGATAACGGCTGTCATCAACAGAGAACAACACATTAATTATTTAAACCAGGTATGGGCTGAACTGAGTTGTCAAAAAATATATTTTTAAGACGTGAAAAGCCTTTTAAAATCAATTTCCAATCAAATTAAATGTAGATCCGACATTGTTTTTACTGTTTCATGTATTCACTCTTTCACTCTAATGTTATTCCTTAATTATGTATGATATTACATTAAGGATTTTACACATGATGTGTTTTATGTTCAGTCTATATAAGTCTGTCAGACATTGTTATTAATTATTTCATGATGATGAATTATACAGAAATTACATATATATTTAATGATTAATAACATCCAAGCCTGCACAATTTAATTCAAGCTGCTTGGGTTCATATAGTCTTATCCATAGAATTATTCTCTCAATTTTCACCAACATTCGCAGTCTTTCATCAGTGGAGCGCTATAGTATTCTGGTGATAACCCTGCACCCTGTTCATTAAGATTTTGTGAGAATAATAAATGCAGATAAGACCGGTTCATTGTTGAATTATCTCAACGTTTTGTTCTTATGCGAAACGCAGCTTCAGTCGATTTTTTGAACAAATCAAGGGCGATATCAAACAGTGGCCTTCAGCTCGAATAGAAACATTTATTCATCACATGATTCCATTTCACATCCTTGCATATAAAAGTAAGAAGTCAAAACTTTCATTTCTACAATCTTACTCAATTTCCCCTTAAATCTACAAGAGAAAAAACGTGTCATGCAAGTGGTAATGCCTTTGAGATGGGACTCTCTTTGTCAGATAACAGCTTTATTTCATGCCTGGCCTGGAACGGCTCTCTGATTAGAAGTACCGAGGGTCGCACAATATGCATTTCATAGCTGTGAGCCATCATGGTTGAGTGACTGGTATGTATCTATTCAGAAAAAAGTCCATTTAGTGCTTAGCTGTCAGCTTCCAGTGTTTCGTTTTACATCGACCCATTTCTTTAGCTGAAAATATTAGATCATCCATTAGATTCAAAAGACTGATGGAATCAATTCATCTGGTAATGAGAATTTAAAGGACATAATAATCTCATTTCATTCTGCCTTCCCTTTAATACTTGTCTTCTTTTGGTGTAAATATTGACAAGGCTTGGCTAAATGAATCTAACATTGGGTAAATATTTCTCCTAAGCATCAAAATCCTCTTGGACCAGCAGTGCTATACTTGTGGAATAATTAGCCTTCTTCCAGACCATCTTCAGGGTTTGGCGTGTGAGAAACTCGGAGGAGAAGCAGCCAGACACAGCCGGGCGAGACAGCCGCTGGGCATGTGGAGGCACACAGAGAAAGCACATTGTTGAAAAGTAATTATCTTCCTATATATACCCAATGTGTGAGGCGTTCCAAGGACTGTATTATTCAGAAAACAAATATAAATATAAGACTTAATGGTAGAATCAGCATAATAATACGGTTCATTTGCATCAAACTCAATGTTGTGCTAATTTCATGTAAGGCACGATGGACACGGGGGGGGGTGTGCAGCTTTAAAGGTTAAAGTTCAATTAAAATTAATTTACCTTGACAAAAAGTAATTTAGACATTAGGTTGATAAATGAGTGCTGGCTGATTACAGTAATTAAGTAAATGTTAATTTCCATTTATCTTTGAGTTGGTTTAAGGAATCAATGATTCCCTTGAGCGATGCCGCAGGCTGTGACTGCCAATCTAGATGTCCAGAGACCTTGTGTAACCAAAGGCACAGCGCCAGCATTAGAATAAAAAAGTACCACATTAAATAACACAAATCTTAGCCTTTTGCAACCTCGAGTATTGGCCAAGGACATCAACAGACTGCTAACAACACCATTAAAGAAGAAGGGTTATCCACCGAGACTCGTATACCACATTATTAAGGTGCTTCTAAAACTGCTGTAACCATATTTTCTCCTTTTACACAACATTTTTAAGGGACCAATCAAACAATGCTGGATAATGATCATTTCAGGTTGACAGGGCATCGCTGCCCACATTGGCTGTACACTCAGACACTTATTTTTCAAATGTACTGGTGTTTAAATGACTGAACCCACACTAGTAGTGTTACCTGTTATTAACAAGATGGATATTGTTGATTGTAGATAAGTACAAAGATGTGTGCTGTATGTATCTTATGAATAATATCTTCTACATTATACGCTTTACCATGAGTAATACTAGGTGGGAGAAAGGCTAATAAAGCAAGCAGACAGCCTGCAGGGCAGCTTCAGGAGCAATGGGAGTCCATTATAAACCCTCTGCAGAGCCCTAACAGGTAACACTGCCTACCATATGTCAGGTGCTACTGAATCAAAAATATTTGTCTGGATACCCTAATTATAAAATATCTTCTGGCATAAGGGCCACATGCCAATACCACGGTGTTGCTATGGATGCAACACCACGGATATGGTATGTTCAGCTGCCATAGAATAAGCGTTAAAAGTCCACGAGCTGCACTGTGTGACTGACATTTCAGCATGATGCACTAAAGCCAGACGCTGGAGTCACAATGGCCAGCAGCCTAATAAAGAATCTATGACACAAGCCTGGACAAAGAGCAGCTGAAATCCCAAAATCCCAATCTATTGGATTTTCTATCCACTGTGGATCAGGCACAACCCTATCATTTTGAAACTCCTTCCTGCCTGATCAGAATCTTTGAGGCCAGTGATTGATCGTATTTGATGAAGTGTGTCCTAAAAGAAACCTTGTGCGTGCATAACCACTTGGATTCTTTGAGGGAAAAGATCCAAGTGCAGTTAACTTTACTATCACAGATGAAAGCAAGAAATAAAATACAAACAATGTGCAGCTCATTTATCACTCTATAGATTTCTGTCTCTTCTGGTGTAATCCAATCTGCATGGATGTTCCCTGAACTCGTCTTTTATCTCCATCACAAACATACACAGAGAAACTTTTAAATGGCAGAATGAGAAAGAAAGAATCAAACATGACTGGTTGGTAAAAATAGTGAAACCTTGTTCTATAGATACGTGTATTTGTTTAAGTCTTTGACAAATTGCTTTAATGCCTAACAGCTCGTTTAATCAACAGTTTTCCACTTTGCTTTTGGCCATAATCTCGGTGTGCTCTTCAACCTCTACAAGACTTTGTCTCATCATGCGTGACATGTATTCATGGGCTTGGGGGCAAAATGACAGGAAACAAAACTGCTAATTGTGTTAAATATGTTGTATGATTTGGAAGAGGGAGGGATTATTCTCCCCTGAGGTTAGCTTTGCGAGGAAATGGAAGGGTGTTTGTTAACATTTCCAGTTACATCCACAAACACCTTAATATGTCAGCAAATAACATTTCATTATCTGAGTCATACTGTATCTAACTAGACAGATGCTTAGGAACCCACTAAAAACTAATGGTTTCTAAAAAACACACAAAGAAAATGGAAATTCTTATAGCTATAGTTATTATAATTATTATGCCGGCAGTGTGGCTCTAGGGTTGACAATGACTGTCAATTGGGCGTACCATTTTTTCGTCAACAACGTACAGTATTGACAATTATTTGATGAATTGCCCTGAAATAATGTACAGACATTTATCATGTCACCACATGATGTGTCCTTCTTACTTTAGTTCCTTTTCTTCAATATAAGCAGGTTGAAGTGGTCAGTTAAGTTTCTCAAAAACGAACGGCTGGATGTAGTGCTTGTTGGCATGCTAACATGCTAGATAAGATGGTGAAACATCATACCTGCATGTTAGCATTGACATCATTAGCATTTTGAGATGCTTAGATTAGCATTTAGCGTATTCAAATTCATAGAGCATCTGTCATTGCAGTAGACTGTTACGGTGTTGTTCAGACATAATATGAGTCACATTTGATATTTTATATACGTTCAGAGAAAATAAGTCATCGAGAATGTATGCCAAAATTAGTCAGAAGCTACATTTACCAAAAACACACAGGCATGCACTTATATGGTCGGATTTGAAATGAGCTTACTGCTAACGTTTGTTCAGTTGCCACATTGGCTCTTAAGGAGTGGTTAATCATATGCAGCTCAAATTAGTTTGAATGATGCGAGGATAAAGTGTGCTTTGAACAAACCTATTTTCACAGAACATTAAAAAAAAATTACATATCCCATCATGCCACTATAACACTTTTTTTTCTCTAACATAAAACTGTAATTAACCTTTGTAAATGAAGGAGAAAAAAGATAAAGTCCTCAAAAACACTCCAACAACTTCCCTAACAAACCTTTTCACCTGTTGCTTAATATAGAACATGCACTTAATTAATCATTAATCTTTTTCTGTTGAAACTCTGTTTCTTCTTACCACTTCACATCATGCTTTGAAGCAGCGGCCCTCAAAGAGCATGTTTTAATCTTATTAATCTTATTTGTTATGAGAGATGAACAGATCGATGCAGCTGCCCTAATTGAGATATTCTATTTCTCAACATGTTTCAAGAGCATCCTTATCTCTCAGTGCCTCTCAGGCATGAAACCCCTCAGTTAGTATCTAAGTGCACATGTTAACATGTACATCTACACAGGTCCAAAACGTCTAGGCTTTTCAATCCTGAAAGGGAAGTGAAATTATCTGAGGGCCCAGGGTGCACAGGCAGACATTGCAGGGGAACAAATGCTCTGCTCTCCTGTGCCGTGTGCAGATAACAGAGCAGGCCACAGTATCTGCAACACACAGCACTGATAAGATTTCAATGTGATTACTTCCTATCAGTCAGCGATGATCAGCAGTTTGGCCCGTCCAAGCCGACAGAACGCATATCATAATCATTTCTGAGCCCACTGTCTCCTCACAACAGCTTACGTTTAGCAGAAGAACTTGCTGCTTTATTGGCGATGAAATGACTGCTGTTGCATCCGTTATGTTGACTTGCTTGGTTAGCAAAGACTTTCAGGTTTATAATAAAGCACTTATTCGGCTGAGTAGATTCATATACACATGGATTCCTGCAAAGAAATACTGAATGGTGAAAGATAACAGATTCTGTACAGCATGGGGTGGTTCCCTTGTGGATGTGCATTTGCAGCTTTCTTTCAATCAATAGTAATGTGACAGGGGCAGGGGTGTCTCGTTTTCTATTGGGATATTGATCATCCGAATCAAAAGCAGGATACCGGCTTCTTCCAGTATTTGTTTCTCTCTTAACCCGCCTACTTGCATACGTCAGAATAAACATTAACACTTAAAGAGCCTGTGACACGGTTTTCCCCCATCATCCAAACCCATCAATTTGAGTACATATTGTCCCCTTGAAAACCGTTACTGAACTGATTTTGGATATTTGTACTTTGATAACCATTAATCTGCCTTCAATGTTGACAATTTTCTGGATCTTCTCGCGGATTCTTCAAGTCCCGCCAAATGATGGGTGACGTCATTGCGGGCACAGCGCTCCAGCTGCACCGTTCAGGATCCCAGCATCTGCATGTAAACCTTTATATATATACAGTCAGATGTAAACGCACGACGGCGCACACAGCAGCAAGCTCAGACAGCGATGACAGGTTAATGTTGAACGTGTCTGAGAGCTCATATGAGGCTGAAGGATCGGTTTATGTTGTATCTGTTAGAAGTTTAGGAATGAGGTGCGTCAATATGGGCGATCCTATGGTCATGTAGCCAGTGGGACTGGGACTAAAAACCATCCCGGGACTCTCGACCGGCCCACTTCGGTACCGCTAGTAAATTGTCAACGGGGGGAGTGGGGGATGTCAGGGTGCTGTAGATAGTAAATGTAAATATGTAAATATTTGTGTCACTGCATCCTGGTAAAATACAAATATAATGTATAATGTCTGTGTCCTTGACATTAGCGCTGCTCACCACCTGTGCCCTGTACTACGAAGCTAGTTCAACAGACCCTGGATATGTTTGAGTAACAAACAAACTAACAACAACAAACTAACAAACGAGATCTCGCTAAGCGGTCCTACGACGCTGGTTATCAACTCGGTAAATCAAGCCAGGGTTTCTCTCTCCAGCTGAGAGCGCGTTCACGTCTAAGACACGAGTGGATCTGACTTTAATTACATTTGTCTCGAGTGTTTCGTCAACATAATGTGTTAAATAATACTTCTGCATCTAGTCTGTGACACTGAGAGTTGCACGGCCAGATGAGGCTGGAGAAGCTGACTCAGATAAGGAAATATATGATATATTATGATATTATATGATCGATGATCTGATTGATGATGTAATATGAATGATAAGTGCGACACGTCGGCGTCTTCTCTGCATACGGCAGTTTAAACTGTATTTCCTTGATCCTGTAATATGACTTGAGAGATTTAAACTCCGCACACTGAGTTGATCTCTTTTCTATAGACGCCGGAGGCGGGCAGCGTCAGGTAAAAGAAGTTATTTAGCCTTCTCAAACCTGAGCCTCACGCGCCGCCTATGGGGATGTGCTAGTTACTTATCCGACCGGCCCACTTCGGTACCGGCCCATCGGGATTCGTCCCGATGGCCAGTCCGCCACTGCACCCAGCCCACGTAAATTGTCAACGGGGGAGCCTCGCTGCGGGGAAACGGTGGAACCTAGTGTCCCGATCGGAGTGGGGAATAATAATAATAATCCGTGCATTTTATCCATTAATTTCCCCAACATTGTGGTAAAAAAAACACACCGTTTAATCCATGTTGTGGTGTACTACAACTACAAAAAGCATCGGTTTTGTTTTCTCATCAGGAATGCAGACCGGCTCAAACCAAACGATTTTTAATCATCATCCTCACTCATCATTTAATGTATCATATTTCGCCGAATTGACAATGAAAGCACTAATAAATGTAGTTTCATCCACTTGAGTTTACAACCACAAAAATAATCGATTTGTTTTTATATCACATCCGACGGGAGGAAATTCAGCAGCTCTCACTCCCGATTTTTAATCCTAATGTAATCATCATCTTCACCACGATCATTTATGTTTATGTCGCCGAATTGACATGAAAGCACTGACAAATATGAATATACTGTAGTCAACTTCATTAAAACGTTATTAACGTGCCTAATCTCAGTAATTCACCATTTCTACGCATAACAACACACTTTGTCCGTGTTTGGCTCTCGAAGCGTTCCCGCATTGACGTCACTTCCGGCTTCCCCCAAAACTTCAAAATGAGTCAAGGAATTTCCCCGCGATGTTCGAAATTATTGATATTTAACGAAACGGTATCGCTTTTTCTTTTTTAAACTGACGGTTCGAGATTACTAGTAGCCCAATATTTCATTGCACAACAGTTGTTGGGATGGTGTCACAGGCTCTTTAAGACGAAACAACAAAACTTACCCCAGCCTGCAGCTGAAAGACAAACCAGTTAAAGAAGCCTGACACATCCTATATTTTATAATGTATATGACCATTGTCAGGGAATCACACCAACTGAGCTGTTCATTTTTTTAAATTCAGACTCGAAAAATTGCATCATAGTGCTGGAAAAACATATTGTAATAAAAAAATTGGATCAATGATTTGGTGAATCATGACACAGGGGTATTATAAAAGATTATAATACCCCTATAAGATTGCTCAGAACAAGTACATAGTTAAACGTCAATGAACACACACACGCTCTGCATTTGTATAAGGAATCTTCTCCAGAAGCACATTATCATTGACCCAATTGGAGTGTTTTTCTGACCTACTTATTGGGAGGATCCTCCAGGGTTTGGCCTTTTTGCACTTGCTAAGGGTGTACAATGGCATACTCCTTTGATGTGCAAATATCGATTGTACTGATACAAGATTCTCGTCTGACCTATAGCATATTGATTCGAGAAAGCTGTCTGCTTTCTGCCTCGTCTTCCGAGTAGATAAAAACTCTTCTTGCAATGAGCTTGCAGAATAAACCTGACACTCAGAGATGCAAATAACGAAACATGTGTTTGTTGAGACTCTTGATAAACTCTTATCTTCTATTTTCATTATAGCATCACTGCTGCTGATCTATGTCCCCTCTCATTTTAGAAGGCAGCCAACCTCTGCTGATGGTGTCTACTGTCTACAGTGATATTGTGGATTTAAACCCGTCTGTTCATTCAAAGGTCATTAGTTCGTTACACATCAGCAGGTAATTGAGTTGACAGGGTTCATCTGAGCTGTGTTCTTACAGCCTGGGGGGCCCCGAGCGAGTCATCTCCAACCAGCAGCCCAAAACATCCTTACAACTCGCTGCCTCTGCGATAAGTAGAACTGCTGGGTGAAATGTAATTGTTTATACCCATAAGGGAAGACGATGTAGGTGTTGGCATGGTGGTGCCAAAGTTCAGCATGTGCATTTCAACACAAGTCTGCTACGGCAGTGGAATGTGACAAAATGATCCAAATCGGGAGGAAAATAATGGAATTGTAATTACACCAGATTAATGACAGAATAGTGCTTTTTTAACCTGTTAGAGGGAAAGAAATCAGTGCACACTACAATAGGAATTAATAAACTGAGTCCTTTTAATTCAAATATGATCCATCGTCAAAAAATCTGTTTCACTAATATCTTTAAAAAATACATTTAAAAAAGCATTTTAGCAGGCTGCCTGCACTTTTAAGTGTACGGATCACAGTGGGGAGTGGGCATTCAGGGTTCAAATTAGAATCTGATGAGAGATTATAATGATGCTGCTCCATGGTTCAGTCCACATCCAGAGGGGCCAAATATCCAATTAAAACAGTCTCTCCCTCTCTCTCACTCCTTCCCTCTGTCTCTCTCTCTCTCGCTCAATGAGGTAATTACTAAGAAACCCTGCATGTAAATTCAATTCAAGATAACACCTCTGGAGAAACGGCGCACAACAACCCACCAAATGTCATCTGTGCTCTGTAATTGTCATTTCACTGGATGTAATCCATCATGCTACGTGTTTGATATCACAAATACCACCTTTTATTTCACACTATGGCCATTCACAGGCAGGATGGCGTTTCATTACAGGTGATTCCATTTTTGTTGTTGTGGTCCATTAACTCGACTCTAACGGCGATTGTAATGTGATGCTAATTGCTACTGCATCCGCCATTACCAAAAGTGTATATGTAATTTACGACATGAAAGGTCGCAGTATCAAAACAAGGCTGGATCTACGACTGACAGGCGGGAAAGGGCAGCTGAGCCACAGTAGGCTGATTGGTGGTACAATAAGAATGAGAGCTACTCTTTATTGCCTGACCTTTTGCCGCTTCCTTTCACGCCCTCTTTCCTCTGTCAGTATCACTGACTAGCCGCACTGCTGTGTACAGGGCCAGGTCTCGCAGCCAGTCCAAATGATCTCAACGCACAATCTGTCTCTATAATATTCCCAACCCCGCGCCCTACCTTTTTATCTTCACACTAAAATAAGGCATTGGATGTGGCAGAGCAGCCGAGCAGCCGACACTTCCTTTCATAAATGTACCTGCGTATGTGCTGCAGAGAACAAGGGAAGGGCAGCTTTGCACTTGTCATTTGTTGGTTTATGACCATGTTCAGGTATATCACAATTTCACAGAATCTATATTTGATTATTAATCTTAATCTGGTTACATCGCCTCACATACTGTGTTATTGGTATGAATCTCGAATGAGTAATTAGTTTCATCTATTCTTTATGAGCCACATTCACATGTTATTGGCCCTCTCATTAATCATTCTGTTTCTCAGCCTCACTCAGTCCGAACAGAATCTCTTTTTAATTTATTGGCTTAAAAAAAACCCTACTCACTGGCCAGGTTACGATCAGTTTAACCCAAGTTTAACCACCATAATTATTTTATATTACCAGTTGTGTTTGATGATAAGTCTGCAAGCTCCAACATTTTAATGAAATTGCAAAGCCTTCCGCTTTAATGACAAACTGTGCCTTCAAGTTGGATGAAATATATCTCCAAGCAGACTTACTTCTAAGGTGAGAGAAATACCTGAGAAACCTTCAAAAGAAACCCTGGTTGAAATGGAAGCTGAAAGTCTGTTTTCGGATCTGAAAATGGCACCGAACCACCTGCTGAAAGTCAATTAACATAACCCTGACACAGACCAACACAACATTGAGATACAAACGGGACATTTAAATGTAGGAAAACCTGCAGGCATTCAGATAAAGCTGGTGTCAGAAGCTGCACAATTTACCTGCAAATAGAAAAAGTAAGGATAAAGACATCCATGTGGGACTTTTTTCTTTTTCGGTGAAGGGAGAAGCTGATCTTTGTTCAGAAATAATTTGAAACCTGACTTCTAGTGAATAACTTTAGTAATTATTTCCTCCAAAACTTTTTTGGGTTATGATATTTTGTGTGGTGGGAAAAATAGATCTACTGATGATTACCACACTTACCACATAACATAATGACTTAAGATTAATATGCACTGTATTATACTGTATGAACTGACACAAAAATAGTAAACTGATGCCTGGAGATGATCAAGCTCTCAGTTTTCTATCAATATCGTAAGCTTGCAGTTTGTGATGCATTATCTCGCTTATGTAACACTTGTAATGGCTGCCATCACTGGGTTCATGCAGTGAAAGAGAAAAGGTTTTTCCACTGTATCACACTTAAATGGCCGGCCGGGCAGCGGAATAGGCTACCTTTCAAGTCTTGATTGCAGCCGTCCGGCCCTCGCTGTGTTTTCATTGTGTTCACCCACTGTTATAACACCAGAGTGCTTGTAATAGAGAGCCGTTGTGTACTTGGGAGGTCTTTTTATCTCCGTTGGAAATGGATGTTAGCGTCAGCCCTCATTCGTGTATTGGCACCAAATTGCCTCATGTTGGGTACCAGAAATTAGAAGAGATTTCTTCCATCCTCCCTGATCAGAAAATGTACCTGTGTGCCATGAAACGGGTCCGTACTGATGATCCCTTCTGACTGACCTCTTGGAGCCCAACTGGTCTTCAAAGGTATTCATAATAACCCTGATCTGTTGGGAGCACTGCCTCCAGGACTTTGCCAGATGATCCAGCAACATTGGCTAATTGATTCGCACCATGTAGGAGGGAAGGAAACATGTAGCTATGATCAAACGTCAAATAACATTAGCCTTTAATGTCGTTGCAGCAAATGCACCAGGGGCCACTGTTTCTATGTATTCTCTTTCAAATGTGTGAATAGTGTGTTGGGATTTAAAAACCCCGGAACCCTTTTGTCACAAAAGCAACACATTTACCACTCCGAACAAATAAAGATATCCTGTTATACATTTGCAGATTGAGGGGAAGGCTCACAGACAGTACAGTATATCTGAGCAGTGATGCTAATATCCTCTGGCTGCTTTTCTGTTCATATAAAAAGAAGCCTAACTTTGCGGCAACTGTTAAAAGAGCCTTTTACTTAAATGAGGCACATTCTTGAAAGGTCACAAAATCATAGGAGCATGGCCTTGCGGGGCTGAGTTCTTACATTATCCACTCTGACAAGTGTTGCTGTCCCATGGGTAACACTTCATGGCATGATAAAGTAACTAAGCAGATTTGTCGTGTGCCTGACTGTCCTGTCCAGCGAAGTGTGTGAAAAGCCTGTATGTGACATGTGCTCCCTGTTGGGGCCGAGAGGGAAGGCTGTGGATTCACCATGCATTTATGTTGGCGCACATGAGCAGTGTCGGGATCAAAGCCGGGATCCTGTAGCTGCTGCTTCTGCTTCCTTCTTTTGTTTCAAAAAAGCGGCTGATTGCGGGCTGTTGTTCCTCTCGGTTCCATTTTGAGATGTTAATCATGAAGACATTATGGGCTGCTGGGTTGTTAACGCTACAAGACACACACACACACACACACACACACACACACACACACACACACACACACACACACACACACACACACACACACACACACACACACACACACACACACACACACACACACACACACACACACACACACACACACACACACACACACACACACACACACACACACACACACACACACACACACGAGCAAGCACACATCACACGTCAGCATGAACCCGGACTGAACCCTCCGTCGGACTGAACCTGTTAAATATGTGATGCTGCTGTAGTGTGAAATCCTTGAATCTCCTCTTCTAGGGATTTGTTTGTATCATCAATTGAAGGTGAGGGCGCTCTGTGAACTCTTGCATTAATAAAACCAAAACCTGAAAAATGCAACATGATCTCGTCCTTACAGTACATGTCAGAAGCTGCTTCTTGGGCAGAAGTACTTGGCTTCTCTATAATGATGCAGGAGCAACCTTTTGCATTATTTCTCGAAGTAGATTGGGGCGGGATTTAGGTTGGAACATGCGCCTCATATGCTTTGTGTCACTTTAAATGACGTCGCACAAAACCACTGAGAACGGTTAGAAGAACACTGCCTAAGCATCGTTGTGTGACACTGGGAGTGAGACGAGGCTGGAAAAAACATTGTTTGATTCAAATGTTCTTTTTCTTAAATTAGAAAACATGTTGAAGTGACAAGTTGTTTTTGACTGTTGCTAATTTAATAGTGTAAATGCAGAAATGATTGGTTAGACAGAAACAACTAATCATAACATCTATATATTGTATATTTAATGTTCAAATTGAAAAACACTTTATTACACAGACTTATGAAGGTAATACAAACTTAGAATGACAACTCATTTTGAGCAGCTCTCAATCATAACTAATTCTTCGTTTATACTATCAAATAATAATTAGAATCAAACATATCAGTAAAAGGAACACTTGAACATACATCAGCAAGATAAGTTCTTTAAATAACACAAAGACAATCTGTGAAAAATGTCTTTCGTGTTATGTTTCCAGATGTATATCATCTATGGTCCATCTGTGTAGTCATTGAACATGGTTGCTCTCCATTTCCTGAAATTGTCATGATGCTATCAAGGATGTGTTTTGTTTCAGAAGTCCCAAGAGGACAATAAAGTCCTTTGAAATAAATGTAATGTAAATTACTGTAGTATTAATACACTACCTCTATGTTGTTTCATTCAATGGAACATGATGCATCATGAAAGATACCAATGTATTTAAATCAGTATAAAAAGCACTTTTTTTCTTTTTCGTTAAATCTTTTGACTGATACATTTTAGCAACTGTTTTTGAGAAATATAAAAACAAGAAGAGGAGGTTACAGTAATGCTTTTCTGACCTGGGTAGTTTGTGGATGTCTTCCTATCAGGCTACCTATGGCCCAAACAATCTCCACAAGTCTTACGACCCCTACACACGGCGGCGTGCGCTGACGCTTGCCGGCGGGGATGTCTGAAGCTAGACCAACAACCAATCACCTGAATCTCCCGCCCCGGACACACAAGCAGCAGTTTGATGTGTAGGGGCCGTTAAGGCAGCATGCATACAGTATAGCCTGAGAGGTAAAACCCAGGGCCCAAACACATTTTAGGTGAATGAGCTACAGTAAGTGTTGCCATTCGTATCACTCTGAAGCTTCTCTCGTCTGAAGTTTGAGAGAAAACACTGTTTAGATTAAAAAAGGATATCAGCATTGTAGAAAAGAGTAACGTTTCTCACTGTTGTCTTCTGTCAGACATTTTTCTTTGCATCTACTTCAATCAACACCACGAAAACACCCCCATGCACCTGTTGTAATCGAGAGAAAAAATAAAGCGATTCTGATTAGATGAATCACATGATTATAGTTCCTCAAAATGGTACTTCTTCATCAGTATCACATCTGACTGACTGCGAGGAGATGGATCTGAAGTAATTGTACCTCAACCTTGAGGCTGAAGGACAAATTGTGCAAACGCTTCAGAGCTTAAGGGGAGAGTGGGGTGTGTGTTAGTAGCTTTTTGCACCTTTCTTTTGTTGTCTGAACACAAACTCAGTGCCTGAAAACACAAAACCTGCTCATGTAGACAGTTCTAATGCTGGGACTTTGATCCGTCCTGAAGGGTAATGCTGATGTTATCCAGGTTTGGATGCACTCGGTGGAAAGGGAAGGTGACTAAAGTGTTGGAAGAGCAGCAGCAGCAGCAGCAGCAGCTGAGCAGGGGATGAAGTGACCTGAACTTTAACAGGATGGAGCCAATTCCCTGAGGAGTAAACATTCAGTAAAAGCTGAGCTGCCCATATCTGTAGAGTAAATGGGCAGTAGAGTGGAGCATGTTATTCCCTAACAGGGCCAAGGTACACTGCCAGAGGACCTGAAGTTGTAATTCCCTTCTGCTGTTGCTCAAATCATCAGCAACTTTTCTTTTTGCCAGAAAATAAGGCTGTGACTCTGGTGGGATATCTATTTCCAAGATTAAACCGGTGACTGTAAAAATTACACTAATATGAGACCAGATAAAGTATATTATCTCCTGGCAACCATGCAGGCTCAGTGATATAACCAAGGAGTGAAAGTTAAAATTTGACTGAAATAATGTCAGATCCACTTAATATCAAAGCCAGAAGCTATTTACTGCTAAGTCACACACTTATATTCTTTCCTGGTTCGGCATTAAAGCTTTTATTGTTTATCCTGTCTGATATCTCACAATTTGCTCCAATGAAGCTAAAATAAACTTTTTGTTGATAGCGCAACTTACAGCAACAATATTAAACCTCTTATCTGAAGTGTACGCTTGGGAGCTGCCTGTTCGTTGCTATTGTTGTTATTTCACACATGTTTGAGGGATTGCCCATCGTTAATGCTTTTAAAAAGTGGGAGTGTGCACCTCTTGATAATTGCAATCCTCTCAGGGAAGCTAAGGGCAGCCATCTGTGAATGGATGAAGAAATAATGGCGCGGTTAAGAGCTGCTTAGGGAAACAAAACACATTTATTTGTGTGAAGTGCCATGTTATAAAAGAGTGAATCGGCGACATTTCGTATGTATGCTTCTAGTTGACATTCTACTAGATAAAGCAGGTATGATGTTTTGTTTAAAAAATAGTATTTCGTCCATTTTCCGAGGGTAACGTCATCCAGCCAGTGAAAGCAGCATGCTCTCAGTGTGTAATGGTGAGACTGTCCACAGTTGCAGAGAGCAGGATGCGGGGGTGGAGTAGGAGAATTTCCACCTGCCTCCTACGTGACACTCTGACAGTACCAAACCCACCTTATCTGTCCTCTTTTCCCTCACCTCTTCCCCCATCACCCCCCTTTTCCCCTCCTTACACCTTCCCCTTCCATCATCCCTGTCTACACCACTTTTAAAACCCCACTGTGATAAGCGCGTTGAATTAAAAATGATTTCTTTTTAATTACTTTCCATATTAAGTGCAATCCGGAGCGCATGCATTATATATGTACTCCACTCTGTGTGAGGATTAAACCACTGTGGGTGAACCTTGCCTGAGGGTAAAATACACAAATGCAATTAATTCATTTCTCACAGTTTTAGAGAAAGGAAAAAAAGAAAATAAAACAATCCAGCCTCCATGTGAGGGTGTGAGTTCATTATTCTGTTAATAATGAGTAGAAAAACACTCATGGTTTATAAGGGCAAGGCTTACTTTGTACCTGTGCTCACAAGTGTCCTATAAGGAGAAACACGCCAGCTGAGAATAGCTTTATACTGTGATTGTTCTTATTGTTACTGCGGCAGCATATGGAAACATATTTCATTTAATGACAAATTAGCATGCAGGTCGTTTTTTCTCAGTTTCCTCTGAGAAACGAGACAACTCTGGTACTCACCTGTATAGCTTACAGTGCGGCAGGCTCGCACTGTTTGTAGAATTCTTGTTGCTAAATAACATGTTCTTCATATCCTTAAAGCGCAGATCAATACTTTGTCTTTGGCTGTCAAGAGACTGCCAGACAAATAGATAAGAAAGTGAATGGAAGAGAGACCAATTACAGCCGGCAGATCTTGTGTCTGGTGAGAGGTCAGAAAGCTTCCCTACGTACACCTGCCACTCCAGGCTTTCTCTCCGGAGATGGAGCTGCACAACAAAGGTGCTCTGCTTGAACTTGAGACTTGAATTGCCCATCCCCAACCCGAGAGACATAAATGTGTCTTTCAAAACCTGAAGGGAAGAGAGTCAATCCACACATGAGGGCCTTGATGACCCACAAGGCATAACATGAATGTACCTTCCCTGCTCTGTCATGCTCTGTTTGGAGAGGAACGACACAAAGAGAACCTGATGTCTATGGATTTTCTTTTAACGGTAATAAGACTGTCGGGGGGGCTGTACAGCTCGTGTGAGGATTTGGAGCCACAGACAGCGGTAATTGAAACTGACAGCGGGTTGAGCACAATGACTCTGTGGATTACAACAATCATAACCCCCATAATCATCCCAGCAGCACTGCATGCACACAAAGTTTTTAGGTAAACAACATTACCCATCTGACACCAACCATCTTATTTCCCCAGCCTTGTTGATTGTCTGAGCCTTCCTGGCGTGGATGGGGCCCCGGAGAGGTGGAGGCATCTGGAGGCCCCCAGAGGCTCTGAGCCATGTTTTAGAGATCCTTCATCTTCAAACCCCTCTGGCCAGCAGTGCCATTCAGGTATCCCAGCATACATCACTGTGTTGACAGATGCATCATCTACGCTTCAGTAGATACAGTTCTTTATAACAAAAGTTTCAGAATTTAATTTAGCTACCATTCAAATTCATGACTTTGTATTAAAGTTTAATCTCCAACCCGAGTTGTTTTGAGATATTGCTTTTTGAATCCGCTTTTGTAGTATCTCCTTCTGCTTATCTGTATTTAACGTTGAAAAAAATATTCATGATTCATGTTTTTGATCAAATCTTCAATTTTAACACTTGAGACACAAAAACGTTACACATTGAAGAGGCACAACCTCATTGATTCCCTTGTAAGCATGCTGAGCACCCAATGTTGATTTGCTAAGATAATAACTTGAAATAAACCCTTTTTTTTAACAAGGAACAGCCATTTTATTATTTTAGTCTCAATAAATCATCAAAAGTCTAAATAAACCTAGACACAATTATGATTCTAGGAGCATGAATTGCATGTTAAATATGCAAATTCATCTGTTTACACATGCTGTCAGTAATTATACTGGAGTTGCATCTTGGTTCCTTCAAAGCAAATGCACCATTTATAAAGAAGAGACTCTTCACACCAAATAAATCCATGTGTAAAGGAGTCAGTCATGCCTGTCGACCATTATGTCAAATATAAACACAGCGCTTATAAGAAGAAAGCAATCTTTTTTTCCATATTTCAGTTTCAATTAATTTCTCGTTTTCATAAAGTCAAAACCTAATTGATGTGAGCCAGAGCAAACATCTGTCCTCATCATTTTCAATAAGTGGAAGCTGTCAGGCATGTAATCAGAAAATCATGTGCTGTCAGTCATATTCCATTACAGTCAATGCAGCTCAATTTTTGTCAAGATGTGGGTTTGTGAACATTTCCTTTTGTGAGCAGACTGAACAACTTCCTGACTTCTGTGTCTCGTTTCAACAGCTGTTGATGTCCTTGAAGCATGAAAATATATCGAGGACTTTTTTTTGATCAGATAAGATAAGATAAGATAAGATTTTATTCATCCCGAAGGAAATTGTTGTGCCAGAGTAACAGTAACGAAATACAACAAACACAATAAACACAGCAGAAAAAGAGCAATCAAACATCCACCGACAACATGAAACATAGAAACATAGATGGTCACACAATCAATGCAATCATTATTAGCAGTATGGTAACCTCATCATCAAACCTGTTGAAAAACAGGTTTAAGTCATTGGCCTCCTGTAGATCTCCTCCCATCACCTGGTCGGTCTTGTTTCCATACCCAGTGATGGTTCTCATCCCACGCCACACTTCCCTGGTGTTGTTTTGGGCCAGTTTACTCTCCAGCTTCCTCCTGTAGCACTCCTTGCCCGTTTGTATTTCCTTCTTCAGTTGTAACTGTGCCTTCTTCATCTCTTCCTTGTCACCACTCCTGAAAGCAGCTTTTTTCCTGTTAAGTGACGCCTTGATGTCCTTGGTCACCCAGGGTTTATTATTGGAAAAACACTTAATTGTTCTGGCGGGGATTATATTGTCCGTGCAAAAATGAATGTATTCGGTGATGCAGTCTGTGAGTCCCTCTATATCCTCCCCATGTGCATCACAGAGGACATCCCAGTCAGTCACCTCAAAACATCCCTGTAAAGTCTCCACAGCCTCCGGTGACCACGTCCGTACAGTAGTGGCAGTCACAGGTTGCCGCTGGACTGCTGGTTTATAAAGGGGTTTTAAGTGCACCAGGTTATGGTCTGATCTGCCTAAGGGGGGGAAGTGCTATTGAGCTGTATGCCTCTTGACATTAGCATACAGTAAGTCTAATGTTTTATTTTCCCTCGTTTTCATATTAAATATGTCTGATTTTCATAAAGAAGGAAGCAATCTATTATGTTACATATCACTCAAAAAGCAACAGTGTTCAGCAGAAAGGAAGTTAGCAGCCTGGCAGCCCGGTACTGATAGATGAAAGAGGTGCTGAAGTGTTATTATGGCTGGAGTGTACTCAAAGGAATGCAATGGATGGCCACTCTAGGGTCAACTCTGCTCTCTCTGCCCCGGGGGACAAATCTCCAGCTGAAGTATCACCTGCTTTGATATTGCGATGGTTATAGAGCTTCTGCCTTTTGCCTCAAACACACTCCAAAACACACACTAAAAACATGGAGGGCGTTGCACAGAACCATGCAAACACTGCCAGATTGGAACAAGCATTCATAATAATCATGCACAAGTGTGTTCATTATATTGCTTGTTTTACACAATTAGATTCACATGTGTGCATGTATGCATACCAAGTGTGCAAAAAAACATTAATATTCAGCAATTCAGAGTATCATGCATTATACATAATAACTCCAGTGCATTATGCAGGTGAGGAGGAATTCTGACGAAATGTAGCTTTTGACTTTCCTGAGTCAGTATAGTTTACTGCAGGGCAACATTTTACCAAGAAATCAGAAAAATGTTCTTCTGTGGTTGGTGACAGACATCAAGACCCCCCCAAACAGCCCCTCTTCTTTCTTGCTCTCATTAACCAGAGCAGGGGTGTAGACAAATGGGGAGAAATGAAATGGATATGCTTTAAAGTCTCCGTAATGGGTTCATGGGATGCCATGAACGGAGCTAATTAAGGTCAGGGGACTTCTCATCACAGACAGTCCTACGGTTGTGTATGTTTCTATCAAGGGCATTTATTATGCAGACGAGGGCTGGTCCGCCTTGCTTCACCAGAGTGAGGAAAAAGGGTGTTGCCCCCTGCATGCCCAGAATAATTATCTATACCTACAGTATCAACAATTCCCTCCAAATGTCGCCTCGGCTTTCCTGGGCTGCCATAACGCATGATTAAATGACTTTATGTCAACTATATTTTACACAATAAATGGAGTTATCAGCCAATTAGAACCTGGACAAGGCTGCAGATTATTCTGAACCGCAGCCATTGTCCCCAGATAACCTGTGAGCTCATCTGTAGTGCGAGTTTGTACGGACAAAGACATTGGCTGTAATTAGTTTAACAAATGGCCCACTGGTCATTTAGGAAAATGCTCCCTTTAAATGCTTAATAGTTCAGGTGACTAACGGCTTGCACGAGCCGACATTAAACCGTACATCTATAATTTCTGATGGCCTTAATAGCAGGTAGATGGGACTTTAAGACGTGGGAGATTACTGCAGAGGCATTTAAACATTTGGACCCGTCTCAGCATAGCCATCATTTACTAAACGTTCTAAAAGCTGGAGAGGTTAATGTCTGTTATAGATGCTGTAATTATTTACTTGCCTTAAATTATTTAAAAAAAGGTATTAAAAACACTGACAGCATAATAACCACATTGAACTGTACTTCTTAAATGTTGCCCCTTTATGGTCTTCCAAATAAAAGGTAGAAGCTAAAACATCTTCCATAATTTAAACAAACTGTAATCATTTCATATCCAAGCCTAAATAAATAAAGGTTTATACTTGGCTGCAGGTCAGATATACACAATGTTTTAATATCCAATCAAAAGTCTTGAAATGTACTTTTGTACATATAATACACTGTTGAAAGATAACTGGAGAAACTAGGATTATTCCAAAAAAGGACATTATGCTATCAATGTTCATAATTAAATCGACCTGTATCACGGCTGGTATAAGACACGCTATGCACAGTTGGAGCTTTTAAATCTGTTAAAGCAATAAGGCGTGAGTTAATTGCTTGAATATGAATTTCCTTCAGCTTTTATGTTTCCACAAAGACGAATAAGAAGGTAGCAACAAAGCACATAAGTAGGTTGATTTTCTTTCATGAGAGAGGTACATGAGAAGATCAATACCACTGCTGGAGCTGGAGCCACTTTAGCTGGATACCATGTGGTAATTATGGAACTTTAAAGGTGCTGGTACGGTATTTTATTCACCTAAGGGAAAAGCTAGTCTAGCTGCTGGACCCCTACAAACAAACTATTCCTTTAATTAAGCTTCTCTTTGATTGCATTATAATGAGTCATAGTACTGTGTTTGTATTAATACACTGCTAGTGTCATTTTACACCATAATACAAACACATACTACACTGAGCAGAGGCTAATGAGCAGGATGACTCTGTTTCTTCAAATAAGCCTGCCTCTAAGTTATGTGTTTGTTATGCTAAGACCCGAACATTGAAAACAGATTAAACCACCACAAACAATACGGCTATTATCCATCTAGATTCTGAAACTTCTCTTCTATTATAACACTTATCAGTTTAACACACTGTTTATCATAGATATAATTCTTTTTGCTATCTGTTGGCTTTCAGTCTCCTGTTGATAAATATCTGAGTGAATTATTTTCATGCTCACAATCAAGGATGTTATTACTGTCTAATCTCACGCTCTAAGAAGCAAAGCTAAATGGAGATCTGGGAGATTTCCACTTCCAGGCTGTTTTTAAATCAACCATTAACATCTCCATCTTCGGTAATCCTTTGAATGTCATTCACTCCTGATTTTTAACGCTGTTCTGAGCTCAGAGTTAGCAGGAGGAGCTGGGCTCTGTTTCTGCTTTAGCTCATTCTGAGGCATCCAAGTGCGCTGCTAAGAGCAGTTGAAATAAGGGAATACCTCAGTCAGTACATTATATTCACATACAAAGAGCAGCTTAGTGATTTTCTACCTGAACCATCTGAGTCAACATATGAATTAAATATCTTGCTTAGCAATTCTCTCCGTTGCAACTGCAGTCTGCTACCACAGCACTTTAAAACCTCTCTTTTTGTTATAAAGGTGGAGTTCTTAAAGTCAGCACTCACTCTGAGCACCTAGAAGGCACATTTGTTCCCAAAGGGGATTTGAGTTAATCTGACAACCATTCATTGATGCTGGGGTTTTTTAAATCTAGAATTAGCTCACATACCAGTCAGCCTTGCTTTTTCATGCTCATACAAAAGTCCATTATATTACTGAATTTCTTAGCAGCTCATTTTATGGTTTTAGCCCCAAAAGTCGGCCTTACATGTACTACATTTAACATTTAAACCCATCCCAGTTGCTCAAATATTACATTCATTAGGTAAAGCTTGTTAATTGGGGAGTGTCTTTTTATTTGAAAATTATTTGTTAAAAAGTCAAAAGTTTGAATTCATTGTCTGGAATGATTTTGGGCATTAAAACTGAGGTTCAACATATAGTTAAAAGAGAATAGAAAACCTAGTTGCCATAATAAATGAATGTGTTGTCAGTTATAGAGCGAGGACTGCAGCATTAAGTCTACAATCTTGAGACCTTGGAGTTTAACATGCAGCATGCATGGCAGTCAGATCACAGGGTCAAAGAAGGAACAAGATACACATGAAAATTAAACTAATGAAATGTTGCTGGATCAAGAAGGGAGTACATCTTAAATATTGCATCAAACTTGTTGGTTGTCTTAAACAATTCATGTCTACTGCCCCAGATCACAACGCTAATAATATTTCAAAGCAAATGACTACAGAAAAGGATGGATTTGTGTTAATGATCCTCATATGTAAATAACCCTTTTCACATCTTTGTTTTCCCGCACGCCCCATGCTCATCAGCAGCAATGACCATGAGACTACCCGTGATGAGGAAAAATCCGTGCATGTTTTGGAACTCCACTGTCAGTGTTGAAAGGTATCTTACCAGGGGTCTTTCTAATTAAACTGGTGCGCAGACCAAGGCTGAGGGAGACGGTGCATCTGCCATGCAAAGTGGCTACAGTAGAAATCCTCCAGCTGCCCGTCTGTAAAACATTTCATCTGGCCTCCATCTGGAGGTTTGGGAAAATGCCTTTTATTTTTCATAATCCCCCCTCTCTTGCCTATCTTATCCATATTTCATGAAGAGCTCTGGAGGTATGAAATTGTGTGAAACTAATCCACTACTGGATATTTAGTCCCAGATTAAAATCACTCGCTTCACTGCCTCTGAATTCTGCTCGTATTGATTGCCTGGGTCCAAATATAAGTCAAGGATGTACAGAACGTTTTTCTCGGGCCTTTCTTAAATTGTATCAGCAGGGTTTTCTCTGCAGTATACCCATGCAAATAATGCTATGCAGAGTGGGTATCTGTCAGGATGTTGCACTAGCTCAGCACTGCAGGCGTTTTGTTTGGCTCATTTTTACATTGCCAAGATAGTAAAAACTTGCTGTAACCCCAGATGGCACAAAACCCACAAGTGCACGCCGCTTGATTTAATCACAAATCAAACAAACCTGAAACCATCTCCCTATGATCAGACAGGTTTTTTAATGTTGTGTTAAGAAAGCAAGGTGATCATGTAAGTATAATGACATGTTAGAGACATTCAGGGCAGATTAGTACATTATTCCATGTATTATCAATACAAGGTGAAAGTAGTGTGACAGCCTGATGCCAAGACAGAGAACGAAGATGATAAGCAAACCAGAGATAATACAAAACAAGCAGAAGTCACAGGCAATCTTCATTATAAAGAAAGCAATATTTTATTTTTTTCTTTCCGGTAAAAAATTACATACCACAACAAAACCACAAAATTGTAAGTCCGTCCCTCCTTGCCTGCTTGTGGATGGCACTTAGCCCCAAGCACTACAAATATTCAGTGCCAAAAGCTGCACAAAATATATGTTACAAGCGGCATCTGCAGGTCGTAAAATATGAGAAAGCAAGGGGTTGACTCTCTTGTCTACAAATACAAGTCAGCTTGTATACAAGTCTATGAGAAAATGACCCTTCTTCTCTCTTCATTTATAACCTTATTATATATTTTCCACACATGTTCATGATCTCAATCGCTTGTTTTAAGTCTTTTTAATACAGCATTATTTCTATTTGTAATTCTATTTAAAGTAAAATAGATAATGAGGAAGTGTAACCTTTACGGATTGGATAGCCAGTGATTGATAGGTCACTACCACAATGTTTTTGTCTTACTGGATGAAACTGTAACATTTTGGTAGCCTAAGAGAAAAATTACAAAGGAAAAAAATTGGTTGAAATATTGTATTAAAAACAGCTTTGAAACAGATGGAAATTGGGTCATTGTCAGTCATTTATTAGTGACCTGTTAAAGCCAATTAAAGCCAATTAAAAGGTTTTGTTCATAAGTGATAATTGTTCATTATCACTTCGATGGAAATTCCTCTTGTTATGGTATGATATTGGCTGAGAAGCGATGCACACGCAGGTGCTAATATTATAACTAGAGATGTCCCGATCTGATCACGCGATCGGGGATCGGAGCCGATCACGTGATTTTCAAAAGATCGGAATCGGGAGAAAAAAATGGGGGATCGGGATTTTTATTTTTTATAAAATATTTTTTATAAAATATTTTTATTTTATTTAATGTTACAAAACAAAAATGACCATGTTCACGTTTTAAAGTCATCCTGAGGCCTTAGTTTTGGTTTAAAATTACACAACATCATGTATGTTGCTTCACCATGTGCTTAGCTTGACAAACCCCGTGATCAGTCCTCAAGCTCTGTGATTGGATGACCTCCAACTGCATTCCATATGAAAAAAAACGTTTCGTAAAAGAGAAAATCATACTTTATTCAGCAGTGCTTGCTTTACTCTTTGAAAGTCATCACATGAATGCATTGTAATAAATGGTTTGGCTGCATTAAATATTACACATCTGTCTTAGTTCTTTATTTATCTACAGAGATCGGGCTCAGAATAGACCGGAAACTATTCTTTTACCGTTCTGTTTTAATTTCACAATAAAGTTAGTAGTAATATTTTGTTTTGATATTATTGTTTTTTATTAACTACTAGACGACTGGGTCATGTTAAGACCATCTTTTTTTGTTGTTTCTATGGGTTTTTTCCATCGCTTTTGTGTTACAAATATCAAAACAATAACAAAATAATATTCGTCGTAAACTAAACCGGAAACAGCAGTATATTTTATTTTGTTAACACTGTAAACTTGACAGCCTTTTAACCTATGCTTTTAACCCAAACCACCTACTGGTTAAAGCACGTTATTACACGTTTAGAGTAATTGCAATGCAGGAAGATTGTGTTGCTTTTTAATGACTATTTAAAATGCCTTTTTCTTAATGTCTTTCATTTTTGTAAAGCACTTTTGAATGTGTTATATTTTATGAAAACATTTAAATATTAAGAGTACATACAAAATAGTGGGAAAGTAGAAGGTCAATTATATAAATATAGAATAGAAAATATCAAGAAGATACTCAAATGATATCTAGAGTAAAACAGTTTAGTGCCTGATAGGAGGATGTGCTAACTAATAAGGCTTTATTTAAAGAAATGTGCAGAATACGACAGTGTAATGGTGGAAGTATACACACATTGATAGATGTCTTGTAATGCACTGTTGAGGAACCTGTGACCCAAGTTTTTCATTCATTGCATAACTACACTGTTGTGTATATGATATGTCAATAAACCTTAGAAAATCTTGAAATCTTGAAAGGGATGTGCAAAATAGCAATTATATACAGTCTTTAATGAACTATTAGAGAATAACGAGTAATGAATATGCTTTAAACGGATATGCAGATAAATATTTAGTCTTCTCAAGCACCAACTATCAAATATCTCTCCTGATTGTTGGCACTTGACAATCACCTTCACTGAATTTCATTCAGGTGCAACTAAAGTCTGATTTAAGGGTTGTGTATATTTCACATCATTAATCCAAATCTGTAAAGTAACTAAAATAAATGTAGTGGAGTAAAAATACCAGGTTAACCTTAAACACAGCCCTCAGGATTATAAAAGACCCCATCACCCCAGCCAAAAACTGTTCTGTCTGCTGCAGTCTGGCAGGCGGTACCGCAGCATCCGGACTAAAACCACCAGACACAGAGACAGCTTCATCCCACAGGCCAGAAGACTATTAAACACCTGAACTTAGAAATAACATTCATCTGGCTGCTACTTAGAAATTATTTATCTAATATATCATATTCCAATCACTTGTATATAGACTCTTATTGCACTATTTCACTATTTTTTCTGTGTATCTGTTTTATTGCGTAGCACTGTTGGAGGAGCCTGTGACCTAAGGGGGGGAGGGGTAGGACACGTTCGATTCCTGTTTTGAATAGTGTGCCGTCGATGGGTTTCATTCCATTTCAAAGTCCTTTTTGACACTCTGTGTAAACTTTGCGCATCCAATCAAAGAGCTTGAGGACTGATCACGGTTTGTCAAGCTAAGCACATGGTGTAGTCCCAAACGATAGCTGAGGATTCTGGGTAGTGTAGTGTCTTCGGCCATCCTAAAACTCCGAAAAAATATTTGTTTCTCCGAATCGAAGGGGGAAAATACAAAAGCATTGTACACAATTCAAACCAATCAATGTTGTGTAATTAACAAGGACAATCTGGTGTTTTTTAGTCGATGAATAGTGCAGATATCACTGTAAAATCAATCCACAGTAAGGAGAATAGGCTACTTACTTCCGGGTGTAACATTCTCCGTTATCCAATGGGAATGGACGCTCGTAATACAATACAGGGGACATGATCATTATCTTTTAAATAACGTTAACTAAAGGGAACAATCTATTTGACACAGCTGAAGCTCTGGCCTTCCTTAAAAACTAACTAATTTAATAAAAATCACAGTTGCATTACACACAATGCACTGTTTTTTGAGAACACAAATTCGTAACTAATGTAATTTTTACATTCTGACGAAAAATAAGAATAATTATGAATACAAATAAAATAAAAGAAGCCTCCCGTGAGTTACTACAAGCTATAAAGTAGATTTAAAAAAACGTTGTATAGAATAAAAGCTCACTGCGGGACGTTGTAGAAATGCGTGTGTGCACCACGACAAAGGAGCCTCATTCACTTTACATTGGGGTTGTTTGCGTGGTGCCGACACGTAAATGTAACAAAGTTCGTGACTCCACCACGCAATGCGGTGTTAAGGAGTCGTGGTGGAGTCACGCATTCTGGTGAGATCAGGTTGGTAAAAGGTTAAAACAAAGCATTATGGCACCTACAACACAGACACTAGAACAACCCCCACTGTCACCAGCACACACTAGTAAGTCTCATCATAACATCCCACACTCACCAGCTCAGTCTGCTGCCCAGTCCGGCCCAGAGACAATGATCTCCTTAAGAGAGCTCTCCTACCTCCAGAGGAGGGAGTTTAAGGTGCAAGGGGGTCAAGTTGGTGATCATTCTTCGGACATAATCTCAATCTCAATCTTTATTTATTTATATAGCACATTTAAAACAATCTTCGGTTGACCAAAGTGCTGTACAGGGCAGGCAGTAACTACAATAGTGAATAACCCAATGGGAGTACGATAATAAAAACAATAATTAAAAACATAATAAAAAGCACAATAACTAGAAACATATAAAAAAAAAATAAATAAAAAACACATACAAATATAAAAATGTAATGCTCAACTAGTATTAAAAGCCAGTGCAAAGAGGTGAGTTTTTAGCTGGGATTTAAAAAGTTCAATAGACTCAACAGTCCGGATATGTGCTGGGAGGCTGTTCCACAGTCTGGGAGCTGCAACACTGAAGGCCCTGTCACCTCTGTTTTTTTTCCTGCTCCGAGGAACCACCAACATATTCTGCTGAGCTGAGCGCAATGCTCTAGCAGGAGCATGGCGGTGCAACAACTCAGACAGATAATGTGGTGCCAGTCCATGCAATGATTTAAAAACAACAAGTAAGTACTTGAACTGGATCCTGTAACTGACAGGAAGCCAATGAAGGTCTGCCAGAACGGGTGTGATGTGGTCATAACGTCTCTTCCCAGTAAGAAGGCGTGCAGCCGCATTTTGGACCAGCTGCAGGCGACGGATCAAGCACTTGTCAACACCAATATAGAGGGAGTTACAGTAGTCTAAACGAGACGTGATAAATAACTGGATTAGCTGTTCAAATTCCTTACTAGGAAGATAGGCTTTTACCTTCCCCAGAAGCCGCAGCTGGAAGAAACTTGTCTTGACAACTGAGCTTATCTGTTTGTCAAATTTAAAACAGTTGTCAAAGATGACTTCAAGATTTCTGACAGAGGGACGGCTGTAGGAGGCTAAGGGGCCCAGTACACTATTAAAGCCATCCAGGAGTTCAGACTGTCCAAATATTATAATCTCTGTCTTCTTTTCATTAAGAGTCAAGAAGTTGATTTCCATCCATGATTTTATGTCTTTCAGACAGCTAAGCAAGGCAATCCTAGATTCCTTATTTGCTGTTATAGGCAGGTATACCTGCAGATCATCTGCAAAGCAATGGTAAGAGATGTTGTGCTTTTTAAAAATGGACCCCAGAGGTAGTAAATACAGACTGAACAAAATGGGGCCCAGGACAGAGCCTTGTGGGACCCCATATGCTAGTGGGGCTGCAGCTGAAGAATACTGGCCAAGATGCACAGAAAAGGTCCTTTCTGACAGATAGGATTTAAACCATTTTAGGACGTTACCTTTAATACCGACACACAGTTCAAGGCGTGATAACAAAATGTGGTGGTCAATGGTGTCAAAAGCAGCAGACAAATCTAAAAGCACAAGCACAGCAGAATTCCCAGAATCAGCAGTTAAAAGAAGATCATTCAAAACTCTTAGAAGAGCAGTTTCCGTGCTGTGGCGTGATTTAAAACCAGACTGAAACTTCTCTGATATGCAGTTTAAAACAAGGTGTGACTGCAGTTGTGCTAAAACCAATTTCTCTAGGACTTTAGACAGGAAGGGAAGCTTAGAGATAGGTCTAAAGTTGGAGAGAACAGAATGATCAAGGTTCTGTTTTTTGATAAGAGGCTGCACTACAGCATGTTTAAAAAAGGTTGGAACATAGCCTGAGGTGAGAGAGATATTTATCAAAGTTAAAATATATGACCCAATAGTATTAAAAACGTCTTTCAGTAGTCTGGGAGGAATACTGTCAAAGAGGTATTGTGAAGGTTTCAATTTTCTAACCACCTCAGATAACTCGGACAGTGAAACCAGGTCAAACTGCTCGAAGATAGCTGAGCACACAGGAGACACTGCTGGGTCTAAGGTGAGAGGAGGAGGTGAAGATCTGATGGCCAAGACTTTATCATTAAAGAATGAAAGAAACTGTTCACATAGAGTAGGTGATGGCACAACACAGGGAGAGTTACAGGGATTTAAAAGAGAATTAAGAGTGGTAAAAAGGAACTGGGGCCTATTTCTGTTTTTGGACACAACATTTGAACATTTTTGCACATTTAACAGCCCTCTGATATTCGCTTAAACTGTCTCTCAGAATCCCCAAGGAGACGTGAAGTTTATCCTTCTTCCATCTCCTCTCTGCTCGTCTACATGCGCGTCGCAGAGCGCGGGTAGAGTCAGTTAACCACGGTTCAGTCACAGGTTTAGGGTGTCTAGCCGTGAATGGAGCGATCAGGTCCAGAATATCCGTGCAAGTAGAATTAAAAAGGCTGAGAATCTCCTCAGCACTGGCATCACAAGAGTCATTTAACGTGGAAAGCACAGAGTCATTAAAGGCAACGGAAAACTGTGACGCTGTCAGAGGATTCAGCGCACGTAGGCGTCGCTCCGGAACACACGAGTCAACTTGAGAGCAAGGCAGCATCATAGTAAATAACACAGGCAAATGGTCCGAAATACCAGTGTCACAAATGTCCCTGATACAAACATCTAAACCATGAGACAACACAAGGTCCAGTGTGTGTCCCTTCTCATGTGTCGGGCCATTAACCGACTGTGTAAGATTAAAAGAGTCAATGAGATTCATAAAATCTTTGACGAGCAGTCGGGAATCACAGCACACATGAATATTAAAATCGCCAATAATTAAAAATCGATCAAAGTTCAAGATAACCCCCGCTACAAAGTCTGAGAATTCCTGAATAAAATCCTTATTGAACTTCGGAGGGCGATAGATCAAAGCAACGAGCACTGGAAGTGGTAAGTGTAGTTTGAAAAGTTGCAGCTCAAAGCTGGAGAAGTTGTTCGACGGAGTTTGACGGCAGTTAAAGCTGGATTTAAAGACCGACGCCAGCCCTCCACCTCTACCGGTGATCCGCGGGGTGCTGATGAATGAACAGTCAGGTGGTAGAAGCTCCGAAAAAGCTGTTAACTCACCAGCACGAATCCACGTCTCCGTCAGAAACATAAAGTCCAAATCCCGGGATTTAAAAAAGTCATTAAGCAGGAAAGTCTTGTTAGCTAGCGATCTAGCATTGATGAGTGCCAGGCGGAGAGTAAGCTCCTCTCTTCCCGGTTTTTGAGTAAAATCCAGTGGGCGAAGGTGTCTGTGATCCACGCCACCGCTGCGTATCCGCCTGGGGAAATTAGCCTGCTCCGGTAGGCTCACTGAGCGGCCATCCGGAAAGACGTGGAGGAGCCATCTCTGCCTAGTCATCGGGGCAGCGTAGCATCCACTGCTATTGAGGCCAGGGGCCTTTCCACGTAGAGAAAGCAGGTAAGCCCTGATCCTTACGGCTTCTCCGCCCCGCTTTCCCCTTCGTCTTGGGCGCTTCCTCTGGGGGATGGCATATACCTGGCGGCGCAGGTATGTCGGTATGCTTGAAAGAAGTGGAGGAGGAGGATTCGAGGTTGGCTCTCCCAAACATTGCTCTAATACCCCCTCCTGAAACGCTTTGATTTCCATAAGCGACTGGCGGTCGTAAACTAGTAGAGCAGAGACATTTTGACAAAAAACACAAAACAATAAAACTACTAGAACTAATAAAAGGCCGAACAGGCCTGGGAGACGTCTCATTGATCATACATAAGCTATAACAATGTCTGTAAGCAAATCGAGGAAGGAATTAGAGAAGGTGTCCATGACGGAGACATAGTTCGTGGTGTGCTCCGAATCATAAAACCTGGAACTTTCAAAGACATGCTAATAAATCAGGATGACCTGACAGTGATGGAGCTCAAAGGCTTTCTCCAGTCCCACTTAAGAGAAAAAAACAGTACGGAGTTATTCCAAGAATTAATGTTGATAGACAGGATGATAATGAAACACTACAACAGTTTCTCTACCGAGTGATAGGGTTAAAGCAACGTGTCCTATTCACCTCCAAACTGTCAGACGCAGGCATTAAATACAGTCCAGCTACTGTTCAAGATGTGTTTCTACATACGGTCTTGCAGGGACTTGGATATAAACACAGTGATGTACGCAGAGAACTAAAGCCTCTTCTGTCAAGTGGTGAGTTGAGTGATGAAACAATATTACGCCATGTAATGAGAATCACCAGTGAGGAGAGTGAGAGACAGAAGAGGATAGGTCCTTCTCGTCGGCAAGCAGCAACTAGTGCTCATAGTGCACAACTTGAGCTTAACACAGTCCAAGAGTGTGGCAACAAACAAGAAAGCACAGCACACACAAAAAAGACAGACCCAATAAAAGAGCTTGCAGCCAAGGTAGAAGAGCTAACCAGCAAGGTTGAGGCTATGAGACAACAAAAGCAGCCACATCCGGCAGACATGATTAACCATAACCAATACTCTCAAAACAGAGTGAGAACCAGGAGAGAGAAATCAATCAATCAATCAATCAATCAATCAATCAATCAATCAATCAATCAATCAATCAATCAATCAATCAATCAATCAATGTTTATTTATATAGCCCAATATCACAAATGTTACATTTGTCTCAGTGGTCTTCACAGTTTGTACAGAATATCAGTATGACAATACGACACCCTCTGTCCTTAGACCCTCACATCGTACAAGGAAAAACTTCCGGAGAAAACCCACAGTTTAAAGGGAAAAATGGGAGAAACCTCAGGGAGAGCAACAGAGGAGGGATCCCTCTCCCAGGACGGACAGACGTGCAATAGATGCCGTGTGTAAATTGAAAAGATAATACATTTGCAACATAGATAGTCCAAATGTTTGGAAATGCATGTGTGTATAATAGGAAGATGAATCCACGAGGATATCCATCCAGGACCGATGATCCAGGACCACAGCCACGACTCGCGATCCAGGGCTCGCGATCCAGGACACAGGACCGCAGGATCATCCATGACTCCGGATCCCGGCGTATATAGACACCAGTGGCGAGCCGTCAGGGCCCTCTAGGCTCTCTGTGAGGGCCTAAGATATTCTAAAAAATAATATTTTTTATATTTTGTTGTTGTTACATTTTTCATTAGTTTTACCAAAATATCTTGATTTAATTGTATTTAAAATAATATTTCCAAAGAAATAAATCCTTCGAATCTGCCTGTTCAGTTTCTGTTGGAATGTGAAGGGTTAAACGCCGTCTCTGCGAGTTACTGTGAAGACGGGAGAGCTTGTTGGTCCCTCTCTACATTCACAGAGGGCCAGCTATAGTAACTCAACGAGAGAGTAATGTCAAATGACAGTACAATTAACCAATCATATCTTCCCTCTAAATGGGCGGGCTTTATTTTCGCGGACTTTATGACAAGTTCCGCCCGCTGTGAGGGTGCAGTGACGCGTCCTAAAACCCGAAAGTAAGCTTCACTCGGATTCCCTCGACAGAAAGCAGTGGGATTTCTCCATAGGATTTTGGAAAATAGCTTGAAATAAGGTCTGTGGAAAACGAACCTGTTAGATAAATGCACGTTTTGTTCAGCCGGATAATATCAACATGTCTACCCTACTTTTATTATTTTCTAATCATAAATCTAATCGATAGATTTATGATGGATAGATTTCGTTCATGATGGTTCATGTCAGTGATACTAGTGATGATGACATCGTTGCGAAATTATTAACCGAGTCATTTTCAAGATTGAGTTAGCCTACAAAGATAAACTGGAGTGGCAAAGGATCAGCTGAATGACCCGCAAGTGCATCATCCAAAAGGACAGGAGGATGGACTTTGTGTTTAAGTGATTTGATCATCAAAGGTAGGCCTAACCCCCTGATCCCACCGGAAGCGTCTGCGCTGCGGCTGCGTCATAACCCACCAGGCGCGTTTGAAAACGTTGCGGAAGCGGAGCGTCGCAGTTGTTGGATGAACGTTCCACTTCCTGCGCTAGGATTCATCCTATATTTTAGAAATTCCTTGCGGCGAGGAGCTTCTGGGACGCTTCGAGCCGCTGCGCAGCGCGGCGCAGCGGGTCTGGTGGAATAGCACCCATTGACTAGAGTGGCCGCGATCGCTAAAAACGCCGCAGCGCAGCGCAGACGCTCCTGGTGGGATTAGGGGGTAAGTCATTTTCAATGTGGTCCGCCGTGCCAACTTAATTGAGAACCGCAGTGACGCGTCGTAAAACCCGGAAGTAAGTTAGCATTTTTAGCACTTCCGGTTCCTTCGTCAAAAAACCATGCATTTTCTCCATAGGGTTTTGGAAAATAGCTCGAAATAAGGTCTGTGACACAAATTTAAGAGATAAATCACGTTTTGTTCTACGACATTAAATACATCAGCAGTGACCCCACTGGTGATTTCTGAAGAGTTTACGTGTCTGAAAAACGATGGTTGTTACCGAGTGGCTACAGAAATTGTCGAGGCCGGTGTACGTCATTACGCCTAACACGTAAACACTCCCGCTAAATTTGTTTTCCCCTGTGTTCTGCTTGAAAGCAAGTACCTGCCTATCTTTAGTATCTGTATATCTATATCTGACCATTAGAATCTGTATTTTTGAAATTGTCGTTTTTAACATCGTAGTTTTACAAATTATCGAATAATTAATTACCGGTGTTTTCCAAGTTTACTCGGCAGTTCGTTTCGTTAGCAAACGTTAGCTAAAGCTAGCGCTACTAGTTAGCTACGTAATGGTTTGTTGCTTTGCTCCGGGTTGCAGCCACAGGTCTTCGCATGAAACGTGCTCGTTCTATCGTTTCCCGGCCAATGTTTTCCAAAGGAGAGTCTGGATTCGTGCCATGAGGTAAGCTGACGTTACATTTGTGTCCATGTCACTGTGAAATGTAAATGATGGGTAGTGACTGTATCGCTGTTTTGGAGATGGCGCTTCTGAAAAGACCGCAACATAAGTAAAGATAATGAATACATCCTATTAAAACCTGTGTGGCTTATATGATAAGTCTAATTAGTACAAGCAGCATAACGTTTCACCATGTAACTAAAGATTGTATTCAGGGAAATCAGTTTGACATATTGAACTAATAACAAATCACCTCTGGCTGGCAGAGAACTCTCTGCTCCATAGCTTCTCTTGGACGTAAAATCACATGTACATTTTACATTTATATTCAATTTAATATTCCATCCCTCACATACTTTTGTATATATAATAACTTATATTTTGTTTGTCTTGTTATGCTGCTGCAACACAAACATTTCCCAAATTGGGATCAATACAGTAATATCTTAATTAATTAAGAACTATTATAATAATGTAGCAGCTGACACCTATTTTCAATATGGATTAATCTACCATTTATTTCTTTAGTTCAATTTTCATCTATAAAAATGTCAAAATAGTGAAAATGTTCACGAGACAAAGTGCAAGGTTATATCTTTAGATGTTTTGTTTTAGCCTATGTACTGTATGTCTTAATGCTCTTATATGTGACGGTGTGACTTCCATGAAACTAATATTTCATATCTTCCCAACAGACGAGCTGACAGGAAGCCTAACACTCTAACAACAACATTGCAAAGGCGAGTAAATGTAAATTAAAAATGATTCACAATTTTTTGATTTCTTCTTCTTTCTTGCAGTGAGGTGAAGCTGACCTTGCACTTGGTGCCAGTAAGGATGCTCCTCACGCAGGCTGAATGTTTCTCCCTCCTTACTGACACAGAAGCCCTTGATTTGCAATGCTTCACTAATTGTCATTTCCCTGGCTCCGTAGGGACACTTTACCTCCAGCACAGCGGGAGACCCTACCAGACCATCTGGAGATGCCCCCAACACTCCTGATTGGGAGAGCCACAAACCTGACTCATGGACCTGAATCTGGGTTGCAGTGGTGAATGCCCTGACGCCCTCACATTCATTCATAGTCCTCCACTGTACAGACAACACACCATCAAGGGCCTGTTGTTGCCCTAGCACCCTGGCACTAAGGGAAGCAGTCACACGCTTTGACCTCAGGACAGCTCCAACGTTGCTGCCAGTCAACCTTCCTTTCCTGAACAAATGCCAGTTTTGGTTGGTTCGCTGACCAGTGTAGCCACCTGAATTGCCCTCTGTTGCTCCTCAGACAATGCCATGCTTGCCACAATTGCCTCAGGTCCCTGATGCCCAACAGGTTTGATCATTTCAGGAACAGTAAGTGTTTCCAAGTTGTAGTGTTCCTCTTCTGGCTCGGGGGAGAGAAGCCAAGACATTCCTGAGAACCTGCCCCCGAGTCTGTCCCTCAGCCAGTCACGATCTTCGGAGGTGGGCTCTCTTGTCATCAGGTTAAATTAGTTATTGATTGGAGGAAATAGCTCCTCCACTGAATGCGTACGTTTAGCTGCCTTTGGCTTCTTCCACTGACAGGGGGTGTCAGTGCAGCTGAAATTGTGGATGGCAAAGATGGCTAATGCAGCCGCATGACAGCATTTCCATTCTCCACATGGGCATTCACATTCTGTGGAGAGAATTCCCTCTTCTCCTGTAGATACCTGTGGTGGTGGGATTGTTTTATTATTTAAAATATATTTACATTTGTAATGCCTTCCCAATTATCCCTTTAATTGTTTATAGCCTACTGTATGTTTATTTCATGGATATTTCTGTGTTTTCTGGTGTGTAATATTTGTAATCTTGGGGCCTCTTCTCTTTAACATCTACATGCTACCACTGGCTCAGATAATGAAGAACAACAAAATAAGTTACCATAGCTATGCAGATGACACACACATTTACGTAACCATTTCACCAGGAGACTATGCTCCAATTCAAACACTGAGTAAGTGCATTGAACACATCAATGACTGGATGTGTCAGAACTTTCTCCAATTAAACAAAGATAAAACTGAGGTAATGGTTTTTGGAGCCAAGGCAGAACGTATAAAAGTTAGCGCTGAGCTTCAGTCTGCAATGTTCAAACCAACAGATAACGCCAGAAATCTAGGTGTAGTCATGGACTCTGACCTGAGTTTCAACAGTCACATTAAAGCAGTTACTAAATCAGCCTACTATCACCTAAAGAACATATCTAGGATTAAAAGACTAATGTCTCAGCAGGATTTGGAAAAACTTGTCCATGCTTTTATCTTCAGTAGACTCGACTACTGCAATGGTGTCTTCACAGGTCTCACTAAAACATCTATTAGGAAGCTGCAGCTGATTCAGAACGCCGCTGCTCGAGTCCTCACTAACACTAAGAAAGTGGATCACATCACTCCTGTTCTGAAGTCTTTACACTGGCTTCCTGTGTGTCAAAGAATAGATTTCAAAATACTGCTGCTGGTTTATAAAGCACTGAATGGTTTAGGCCCAAAATACATTTCTGACCTCCTGCTAAATTATGAACCATCCAGATCTCTCAGGTCTTCAGGGACTGGTCAGCTTTCTGTCCCCAGAGTCAGAACTAAACAGGGAGAAGCAGCGTTCAGTTATTATGCTCCAAATATCTAGAACAAACTCCCAGAAACCTGCAGGTCCGCTGCAACTCTGACTACTTTTAAATCCAGACTAAAGACTTTTCTTTTTGTCGCTGCTTTTAATTGAACTATTCACATCTTAAACTGCACTGTAACTTTTATCCATGTATTTTTTCTTTTAATGTTTATTTTATTAGCTTTTCTTTTTAATGACTGATTTTAAATGCCATTTTCTTAATGTCTTTCATTTTTGTAAAGCACTTTGAATTGCCTTGTGTTGAAAGGTGCTATATAAATAAACTTGCCTTGCTTAATAAACATTTCATGTGACACATAAAATGGATTTGTTGATGAGAATTAATGTCACTAATGTGAATAAATTAACTCTAGGTTAACGGTACTCTTGCTATCACTACTCACCAACACTATAAACCTTGTCCCTCATGCTAGCCCTGACAACACCGGTAAGCACACCTTCATCTACAGTAGGCTGCACTGTTTTCAACCTGATCTCACCAGAATGCGTGACTCCACCACGACTCCTTAACACCACAATGCGTGGTGGAGTCACGAACTTTGTTACATTTGCGTGTCGGCACCACGCAAACAACCCCAATGTAAAGTGAATGAGGCTCCTTTGTCGTGGTGCTCACACGCATTTCTACAACGTCCCGCAGTGAGCTTTTATTCTATACAACGTTTTTTAAATCTACTTTATAGCTTGTAGTAACTCACGGGAGGCTTCTTTTATTTTATTTGTATTCATAATTATTTTTATTTTTCGTCAGAATGTAAAAATTACATTAGTTACGAATTTGTGTTCTCAAAAAACAGTGCATTGTGTGTAATGCAACTGTGATTTTTATTAAATTAGTTAGTTTTTAAGGAAGGCCAGAGCTTCAGCTGTGTCAAATAGATTGTTCCCTTTAATTAACGTTATTTCAAAGATAATGATCATGTCCCCTGTATTGTATTACGAGCGTTCATTCCCATTGGATAACGGAGAATTGTACACCCGGAAGTAAGTATTCTCCTTACTGTCGATTGATTTTACAGTGATATCTGCACTACTCATCGACTAAAAAACACCAAATTGTCCTTGTTAATTACACAACATTGATTGGTTTGAATTGTGTACAATGCTTTTGTATTTTCCCCCTTCGATTCGGAGAAACAAATATTTTTTCGGAGTTTTAGGACGGCAGAAGACACTACACTACCCAGAATCCTCAGCTATCGTTTGGGACTACACCATGTGCTTAGCTTGACAAACCCGTGATCAGTCCTCAACCTCTGTGATTGGATGCGCGAAGTTTACACAGAGCGTCCAAAAGGACTTTGAAATGGAATGAAACCCATCGACGGCACACTATTCAAAACAGGAATCGAACGTGTCCTACCCCCCCCCCCCCCTTAGGTCACAGGCTCCTCCAACAGTGCTACGCAATAAAACAGATACACAGAACAAATAGTGAAATAGTGCAATAAGAGTCTATATACAAGTGATTGGAATATGATATATTAGATAAATAATTTCTAAGTAGCAGCCAGAAGGATGTTATTTCTAAGTTCAGGTGTTTAATAGTCTTCTGGCCTGTGGGATGAAGCTGTCTCTGTGTCTGGTGGTTTTAGTCCGGATGCTGCGGTACCGCCTGCCAGACTGCAGCAGACAGAACAGTTTTTGGCTGGGGTGATGGTGGTCTTTTATAATCCTGAGGGCTTTCTTTAAGGTTAACCTGGTATTTTTACTCCACTACATTTATTTTAGTTACTTTACAGATTTGGATTAATGATGTGAAATATAAACAACCCTTAAATCAGACTTTAGTTACACCTGAATGAAATTCAGTGACGGTGATTGTCAAGTGCCAACAATCAGGAGAGATATTTGATAGTTGGTGCTTGAGAAGACTCAACATGTATCTGCATATCCGTTTAAAGCATATTCATTACTCGTTATTCTCTATTAGTTCATTAAAGACTGTATATAATTGCTATTTTGCACATCCCTTTCAAGATTTTCTAAGGTTTATTGACATATCATATACACAACAGTGTAGTTATGCAATGAATGAAAAACTTGGGTCACAGGTTCCTCAACAGTGCATTACAAGACATCTATCAATGTGTGTATACTTCCACCATTACACTGTCGTATTCTGCACATTTCTTTAAATAAAGCCTTATTAGTTAGCACATCCTCCTATCAGGCACTAAACTGTTTTACTCTAGATATCATTTGAGTATCTTCTTGATATTTTCTATTCTATATTTATATAATTGACCTTCTACTTTCCCACTATTTTGTATGTACTCTTAATATTTAAATGTTTTCATAAAATATAACACATTCAAAAGTGCTTTACAAAAATGAAAGACATTAAGAAAAAGGCATTTTAAATAGTCATTAAAAAGCAACACAATCTTCCTGCATTGCAATTACTCTAAACGTGTAATAACGTGCTTTAACCAGTAGGTGGTTTGGGTTAAAAGCATAGGTTAAAAGGCTGTCAAGTTTACAGTGTTAACAAAATAAAATATACTGCTGTTTCCGGTTTAGTTTACGACGAATATTATTTTGTTATTGTTTTAATATTTGTAACACAAAAGCGATGGAAAGAACCCATAGGAACAAAAAAAAGATGGTCTTAACCATAGACATATAAAGAGTAGACGCCGCATTGGCTGCTGGGGCGCAAGAAATACGGCCGCCATCTTGGACCGGTCATCCTACCCATATTGTACAGACATTCTACCCATAGACAGCAGAGGTTTCAAGATGCCAGAGCACTGTGCAGCATATTGCTGTGCAAATCGGCGGACGATTGCGAACAGGGGTCGGGGGATTACTTTTCACAAGTAAGATTCAACATTATAATTGGTTGTATTTTGTAAATATAATATTATTGTACTGTATTGATGTCCGCCAGCGAAATCGTAGCCAGCAAACATTATGTTCATGGCCAACTGAGACTTTATAAATCGCTGCTGTAACAAGTGAATTTCCCCGTTGTGGGATGAATAAAGTAAAATCTAATCTATCTAGGAAGAAGAAGGAAGAAAATAAGCTTGACCTCCTTCTTAAAATGTTTTTGTGTTGACTCTCAAATCTCCCGTTTTTATTTTGAAGGTTTCCCAAAGACAAAGATATGAGAAAGAAGTGGGAAGTTGCTTTGAGGAGGGAAGGGTTCACTGCAAGCGAGTCATCCGTGATTTGCAGTGAGCATTTTAAGCAGGACGAGTTTGACAGGACAGATTGTCCGACTCAGAGATGGTGTTATTCCCTCCATCTTCAGCTTCCCGGTTCACCTCCAAAGAGTAGGTGTATCATCATAAGGCTATTAGCATTCATAAATGTAAATATTCTATTATCAATAACAGGGCAGGGTGTGTGTGTGTGTGTGTGTGTGTGTGTGTGTGTGTGTGTGTGTGTGTGTGTGTGTGTGTGTGTGTGTGTGTGTGTGTGTGTGTGTGTGTGTGTGTGTGTGTGTGTGTGTGTGTGTGTGTGTGTGTGTGTGTGTGTGTGTGTGTGTGTGTGTGTGTGTGTGTGTGTGTGTGTGTGTGTGTGTGTGTGTGTGTGTGTGTGTGTGTGTGTGTGTGTGTGTGTGTGTGTGTGTGTGTGTGTGTGTGAGAAGTATTCTGCTTTTTCATTTTAGCCAGAAAAGGGCAGGACTACGTCTCCTTCCAGAAAAGCTGAAGAGAGCCTGTCTGTGGCCCCTCAGGACGACCCAGAAGCTTCAACCTCACACTCACAACCTCAGCCTAATGATGTGAGTATTTCTATTTTCAACATCATTCATAATGGTCCTAGACAAAGTAAAATCTCTATGTATTATTGTTTCTTCATTTTTCAACTTATTAAAATAGCTGAGTATAGGCCTACACAATATGCTTCTCTATCATATATAGACCATTAGTGTTTTTTTATGTGTGTGTGTATATATTATATATCGTGTGTCTTTTGCAAAATACCTATCATACATAACATAGGCTATCAAATACCAGAATATTCTATTGCTGTTAAGCCTACTATGAATATTAAAATACGCCGAATCATGTGTCCGGTATCATGCCTACATATATGACGTTTGCAGAAACCCCCCCCCCCCCGTGAAAATCAGTTTTGTATTCAGCGAGTTATGATTGATAAAATGCGCTGACACTTCATTGCGCCTGCCAGACAGATTACACTGAGTGGAGCGGGTGACCGGTCCAAGATGGCGGCCCCACGGCTCGTCAGCGCCAATAGGCAGCAGCGGTCGATGCGGCGTCTACTCTTTATATGTCTATGGTCTTAACATGACCCAGTCGTCTAGTAGTTAATAAAAAACAATAATATCAAAACAAAATATTACTACTAACTTTATTGTGAAATTAAAACAGAACGGTAAAAGAATAGTTTCTGGTCTATGCTGATGCCCGATCTCTGTAGATAAATAAAGAACTACGACAGATGTGTAATATTTAATGCAGCCAAACCATTTATTACAATGCATTCATGTGATGACTTTCAAAGAGTAAAGCAAGCACTGCTGAATAAAGTATGATTTTCTCTTTTACGAAACGTTTTTTTTTTCATATGGAATGCAGTTGGAGGTCATCCAATCACAGAGCTTGAGGACTGATCACGGGGTTTGTCAAGCTAAGCACATGGTGTAGTCCCAAACGATAGCTGAGGATTCTGGGTAGTGTAGTGTCTTCTGCCGTCCAAAAACTCCGAAAAAATATTTGTTTCTCCGAATCGAAGGGGGAAAATACAAAAGCATTGTACACAATTCAAACCTATCAATGTTGTGTAATTAACAAGGACAATTTGGTGTTTTTTAGTCGATGAGTAGTGCAGATATCACTGTAAAATCAATCGACAGTAAGGAGAATAGGCTACTTACTTCCGGGTGTACAATTCTCCGTTATCCAATGGGAATGGACGCTCGTAATACAATACAGGGGACATGATCATTATCTTTTAAATAACGTTAACTAAAGGGAACAATCTATTTGACACAGCTGAAGCTCTGGCCTTCCTTACAAACTAACTAATTTAATAAAAATCACAGTTGCATTACACACAATGCACTGTTTTTTGAGAACACAAATTCGTAACTAATGTAATTTTTACATTCTGACGAAAAATAAAAATAATTATGAATACAAATAAAATAAAAGAAGCCTCCCGTGAGTTACTACAAGCTATAAAGTAGATTTAAAAAACGTTGTATAGAATAAAAGCTCACTGCTGGACGTTGTAGAAATGCGTGTGTGCACCACGACAAAAGAGCCTCATTCACTTTACATTGGGGTTGTTTGCGTGGTGCCGACACGTAAATGTAACAAAGTTCGTGACTCCACCACGCATTGTGGTGTTAAGGAGTCGTGGTGGAGTCACGCATTCTGGTGAGATCAGGTTGACTGTTTTACGTGTCCTGACTTGTAGTGGTTCTCTCCTCTATCTACACTCTTCTTGTCATCTTTGTAAAACAATATCAGACTGTTAATTGACACAGCCATGACTTCTAGTTAAATGCAGTGTGGCTAAAATGAAAAGCTTTGTTAAAATATGCAAGCACGCGAATGTCAAAGTCAGCTTTATTGTCAAAAATTCTACATGTGTTATACATCCAGAAATATCGTTTCCCACAGTGTGACATGTATACATAAAACAAAACAAAAAGGTCCTAGATAAACGTGGTATACATTAAACAAAACAAAAAGGGCCTAGATAACCGGGGTATACAGTTTAAAATGTTAATATATTTAAAGTGTTCAAAGTGCAGTTTCAGTGCAAGTCAGTTGAAACGATCTTAAGTTGGCGTGACGTTGAAGTCGTGTGACCCTGCTGCTGTACTGGCTTGTAGTTCGTTTATAGCATAACGTTAGCATTTCGCTAATCCAAGCGATACAGAGTCAGGGAGTGAAGCTCCGCCCTGAGAAGTGTGAGGAGTTCAGGGGAGAAGTTCGCTATGTCGGACGCCTGGTCTCTGGTGAGGGTGTCCGAGTCGACCCAAAAGATCTAGAAGCTGTACTGGCCCTGAAGGCGAAAACACCGAAGACCGTAGGTGACTTGAGAAGAGTCCTCGGCTTTCTCAGTTACTACAGGTCGTATATACAAGACTTCTCAAAGATAGCAAATCCATAATACGAGTTGCTCCAAGTGAAAGCCTCAACACAAGCTCGACAGATCAAAGCTAAAGGACCCCAGCTGTCATCCAGGGCGCCTATAGAGTGGACTGCTGTGCATCAGACTACACTTGAGGAACTGGTTGACATGTTAACTCATCCTCCAGTTCTCGGATACCCAGACTTTGACATGCCATTCGTCTTGCATACCGATGCATCGGAACAAGGACTGGGAGCAGTTCTTTACCAACAGCAGGACGAAAAGCTGCGAGTCATTGGCTATGGGTCACGAACCTTGACACCGGCTGAAGGCAAGGCAAGGCAAGTTTATTTATATAGCACCTTTCAGCACCAGGCAATTCAAGATGCTTTACAAAAATGAAAGACATTCAGATAAAGGCATTTAAAAACAGTAAAAGAAACATTAAAAGAAAAACAAAAAATGAAAGACATTAAGAAAATGGCATTTAAAATCAGTCATTAAAAAGAAAAGCTAATAAAATAAACATTAAAAGATAAAAGTTACAGTGTAGTCTAAGATATGAATAGTTCAATTATTTCGGTTCTTGATTTTTAATTTATTCACAGAACCTCCCTTTGGAAATCCGAACATTTCCATCCTGATTGTTAATTTAGACTGATTGTTTTCACAATGTTATGCTCGCATGACATCCACAATCGGACCCTCAGGAGGGTGTACTAGCCCCCTACTCTGCTTTGCGTTCCATAACAAAGTCTTTAAGTGTTACCTGAACACCCCGTGTTACCAAAACACTATTTTTCACCCGTCGGTGCTGTGATACTTGTTCCTCAGTACAACTCACCTAAAAACTGATCGTAAACCCTGGCTACGATGGATATCCCACATATCCTACTTTCGAGCAGTCCCTCTCATAAATGTCATGGAGAAATTAATTAAGTTTAAATTTAAAACATTAAAAGAAAAAATACATGGATAAAAGTTACAGTGCAGTCTAAGATATGTATAGTTCAATTAAAAGCAGCGACAAAAAGAAAAGCCTTCAGCCAGGATTTAAAAGTAGTTGCAGCGGACCTGCAGGTTTCTGGGAGTTTGTTCCAGATATTTGGAGCATAATAACTGAACGCTGCTTCTCCATGTTTAGTTCTGACTCTGGGGACAGACAGCTGACCCGTCCCTGAAGACCTGAGAGATCTGGATGGTTCATAGTTTAGCAGGAGGTCAGAAATGTATTTTGGGCCAAAACCATTCAGTGCTTTATAAACCAGCAGCAGTATTTTGAAATCTATTCTTTGACACACAGGAAGCCAGTGTAAAGACTTCAGAACAGGAGTGATGTGATCCACTTTCTTAGTGTTAGTGAGGACTCGAGCAGCGGCGTTCTGAATCAGCTGCAGCTTCCTAATAGATGTTTTAGTGAGACCTGTGAAGACACCATTGCAGTAGTCCAGTCTACTGAAGATAAAAGCATGGACAAGTTTTTACAAATCCTGCTGTGACATTAGTCTTTTAATCATAGATATATTCTTTCGGTGATAGTAGGCTGATTTAGTAACTGTTTTAATGTGACTGTTGAAACTCAGGTCAGAGTCCATGACTACACCTAGATTTCTGGCTTTATCTGTTGGTTTGAACATTGCAGACAGAAGCTCAGCGCTCACTTTTATACGTTCTGACATTGCTCCAAAAACCATTACCTCAGTTTTATCTTTGTTTAATTGGAGAAAGTTCTGACACATCCAGTCATTGATTTGTTCAATGCACTTACTCAGTGTTTGAATTGGAGCATAGTCTTCTGGTGAAATTGTTACGTAGATTTGTGTGTAACTCCACAGTGGCAAAGCCCCGGGGGTGGATGAGATCCGCCCGGAAATGCTGAAGGCTCTGGGTGTTGAGGGACTGTCATGGTTGACACGTCTCATCAACGTTGCGTGGAAGTCGGAAACAGTACCGAAGGAGTGGCAGACCGGGGTGGTGGTCCCCCTTTTCAAAAAGGGGGATCAGAGGGTGTGTGCCAATTACAGAGGCATCACACTACTCAGCCTCCCCGGGAAAGTTTACTCCAAGGTACTTGAAAGGAGGGTCAGGCCGATTGTCGAACCTCAGATTGAGGAGGAACAATGCGGATTCCGTCCTGGTCGTGGAACGACGGATCAGCTTTTTACTCTCGCAAGGATCCTGGAGGGGGCCTGGGAGTACGCTTATCCGGTCTACATGTGTTTTGTAGACTTGGAGAAGGCGTATGACCGGGTTCCCAGGGAGTTACTGTGGGAGGTGCTGCGGGAGTATGGGGTGAGGGGGTCTCTACGCAGGGCCATCCAATCTCTGTACTCCCAAAGCGAGAGCTGTGTCCGGGTCCTCGGCAGTAAGTCGGACCCATTTCCGGTGAGGGTTGGCCTCCGCCAGGGCTGCGCTTTGTCACCAATCCTGTTTGTAATATACATGGATCGGATTTCGAGGCGTAGTCGTGGGGGGGGGGGGGTCTGCAGTTCGGTGGACTAAGGATTGCACCACTGCTTTTTGCAGATGATGTGGTTCTGATGGCTTCATCGGTCTGCGACCTTCAGCACTCACTGGATCGGTTCGCAACCGAGTGTGAAGCGGCTGGGATGAGGATCAGCACCTCCAAATCTGAGGCCATGGTTCTCAGCAGGAAACCGATGGACTTTCCACTCCAAGTAGGGAATGAGTCCTTACCCCAAGTGAAGGAGTTCAAGTATCTCGGGGTCTTGTTCTCGAGTGAGGGAACAATGGAGCGTGAGATGGGCCGGAGAATCGGAGCAGCGGGAGCGGTACTGCACCGTTGTGACGAAAAGGGAACTGAACCAGAAGGCAAAGCTCTCTGTCTACCGGGCCATTTTCGTTCCTACCCTCACCTATGGTCATGAAGGATGGGTCATGACCGAAAGAACGAGATCGCGGATACAAGCGGCCGAGATGGGTTTCCTCCGCCGGGTGGCTGGTGTCTCCCTTAGAGATAAGGTGAGAAGTTCGGTCATCAGGGAGGGACTCGGAGTTGAACCGCTCCTCCTTCGCGTCGAAAGAAGCCAGTTGAGGTGGTTCGGGCACCTAGTTAGGATGCCACCTGGGCGCCTCCCTAGGGAGGTGTTCCAGGCACGTCCAGCTGGGAAGAGACCAAGGGGTAGACCTAGGACCAGGTGGAGGGATTATATCTCTTCGCTGGCCTGGGAGCGCCTTGGGATCCCCCAGTCAGAGCTGGTTGATGTCACCAGGGAAAAGAAAGTTTGGGGCTCTCTGCTGGAACTGCTACCCCCGCGACCCGACCACGGATAAGCGGGAGAAGATGGATGGATGGATTTGTGTGTCATCTGCATAGCTATGGTAACTTAATTTGTTGTTTTTCATTATCTGAGCCAGTGGTAGCATGTAGATGTTAAAGAGAAGAGACCCCAAGATGGAGCCTTGAGGAACCCTACATGTCATATTTGTCAACTCAGATGTATTTACCTATAGAAACAAAGTTGTTTCTGTCCTTTAGGTAGGATTCAAACCCATTTAGAACTGTTTCCGAAAGTCCCACCCATTTTTCCAGTCGGTCTAGTAATATGCTGTGGTCAACAGTGTCAAACGCAGCACTGAGATCTAATAATACTAACACTGAAGTTCTGCCACTGTCTGTGTTTAAGTGGATGTCATTAAAGACCTTTACAAGAGCAGTCTCAGTGCTGTGGTTTGGACGAAAGCCTGACTGGAACACATCGAAACAGTTATTTAAATGCAAGAAATTACTCAACTGTTGAAAAACAACTTTTTCAATGATTTTACCTAGAAATGGGAGGTTTGATATGGGCCTGTAATTATTCATTACTGAAGCATCTAGATTATTCTTTTTTAAGAGCAGTTTAATGACTGCAGTTTTCAGGGCCTGTGGAAAAATACCTGAGTGAAGAGATTTGTTTACTATATGAAGTAGATCTGAGGCCATGCAAGGCAAAACATCTTTGAAAAATCCTTTTGGAATAATATCAAGGCAGCAGGAGGAGGATTTCAGAAGTTGTATAATGTCCTCTAGGTTTTTATCATTAATCTGATGGAATTGTGTCATGGTGCTTGAATTGTTATTAGGTGGACACAGAGACACATTTGCTGTTCATGATGCAGAGGCACTGACTGCTTGTCTGATTTCCTGAATTTTGTCAGTGAAGAAGGAGGCAAAATCATTGCACGCCCTGGTGGATAGAAATTCAGAAGCTACTGACACTGGGGATTAGTTAGTCTGTCGACGGTAGCAAACAAGGCACGTGCGTTGTTTTTGGTAATGATGTCAGAGAAGAATGATTGTCGTGCGTTTTTCAATTCCAAATTATAAAGGCCAAGTCTCTCTTTATAGATTTCAAAGTGAACCTGGAGATTTGTTTTTCGCCACCTGCGTTCAGCTTTTCGACATTCTCTTTTTTCTGTTCTCACGGTCATGGCCTTTCTCCATGGAGATATTTTCTTCCCAGTCACTTACTTTACCTTAGTTGGAGCAATGGCATCTATAACATTTTTAATTTTTGAATTAAAATGATCTACTAGCTCATTTACTGAGATGTTAGCAGGGGCAAGTGTGGAAGAAAAATTCTGAGTAAACATTTCCCTAGTATTTTCAGTTAAATATCGCTTTGTGGTTATCTCTTTTTGAACATTTTTGTGAACAGAAATAGAGCTCTCAAAGAAAACACAGGAATGGTCAGAGAGTGCAACATCAGTCACCACAACCTTAGAGATATTCAGACCCTTTGAGATAATTAAGTCCAGAGTGTGCCCCTTATTGTGCGTGGGCTCCGTCACATGCTGAGTCAGTCCATAGTTATCAAGAACACAAAACAGTTCTTTAGCCCCTCTGTCCTGGGGGTTGTCAACATGGATGTTAAAATCACCAACAATGACTAGACGGTCAAAGTCAATACACACTATAGACAGCAGTTCAGTAAAGTCATCAAAAAAGCTTGCACAGTATTTGGGTGGTCTATAGATATTTAGGAACAGAGCTCGAGAGGAGCATTTCAGCTGAAGGGCCACATATTCAAAAGAATCAAAGTTTCCATACGATGTCTTCCTGCATTGAAGGGAATCATTGAACAGAATAGCAACTCCACCCCCTTTCTTATGCATTCTTTCCTGACTCATAAAACTAAAGTTGGGAGGGGTTGATTCGATAAGAACAGCTGCACTGTTATTTTGTTCAATCCAAGTTTCTGTTAAAAACATAAAATCGAGATTGTGCTCAGTGATAAAATCATTGATTAAAAATGTTTTTCCTGCCAAAGACCTGACATTTAATAAAGCTATTTTAAGTTTGTTAAACATACTATCAGTCAGGTTTTTTGTAACAAGCTGTGGTTGACATGGAATCACTGCTAAATTAGATAAACTCACACAAACGTTTGAGCACTTCCTGTATCTAAGATGATTCACCGCTCTTAATCTATTACCTATGTGGACCTCCTGGCTGAAAGGAATTATCATTTGCACAGCGGCAAATTAGAGTTCCTCGCGCTAAAATGGGCAGTGTGTGAGAAGTTTAGAGATTACCTCTTTTATGCTCCTCACTTCACCATCTACACTGACAACAATCCACTTACTTATGTTATGAGCACGGCCAAACTCAATGCGGTCGGTCACCGTTGGGTGGGGGAGTTGTCAGACTTCCGCTTTAACATTAAGTACAGACCTGGAAGAATGAACATTGATGCGGATACACTGTCCCGTATCACTCTTGATATTGACCACTACATGTCAACGTGCACAGAAGAGTTGTCGCAAGATGTGGTGAGTGCAACCTGGGAAGGAGGTCAAGCAGCTCAGAGAAAAGATGTTGCCTGGGTAGCTGCCCTCTCTGCTTCCTCCCTTGACGTTATTCCACAGCCATGCACACCTCTACAGGAAATAAGTCACAATGAGTTGGTTCAAGCCCAAAGGGAAGACCAAACGATTGGAGCGATCGTAAGGCTAAAATAAATTAGTAATAAACTTTCAGATGATATGAGGAGGTCAGTCAAGGGAACCGTGTGTAAGCTTCTCCACGAGTGGAACCGTCTACACCTTGAAGATGGAATCCTATATCGGCGGACACCAGAGAGAAAACAGCTTGTCCTACCTCTGAAATATCAGTCTTTTGTCTTGAAGCACCTTCATGATAACATGGGACATGTAGGCACAGAGAAAGTAATTCAACTAGCCAGAGAAAGGTTTTACTGGCCTCATATGAAAAGATTCATAGAGGATTATGTGACAAAGAAATGCTGTTGCATTAAACAGAAGAAACCAACGGTCCATGTGCGTGCACCAATGAGCAGCATGAAGTCTAACTCACCCCTTGAACTGGTCTGCATTGACTATTTGCACCTTGAGAAAAGTAAAGGAGGCTATGAATATATCTTGGTGGTAGTCGACCACTTCACAAGGTTCGCACAGGCCTATGCAACCAAAAATAAATCCGGACGGACAGCAGCAGAGCGGATTTATAATGATTTTATACCCCGTTTTGGGTTCCCCAACAAACTGCACCATGATCAAGGAAGAGAATTCGAGAATGATCTCTTTCGAACACTCGGGCAGCTCGCTGGAGTAGGCCACTCTCGAACATCTCCTTACCACCCGCCAGGAAATCCAGCTGAGCGGTTCAACCGAACTCTGTTACAGATGCTGCGAACGCTGACAGACAAAGAAAAAGAGACATGGAAAGAACATCTTCCACAGGTTATACATGCGTATAACTGCACACGTCACGAATCAACCAGTTATTCGCCTCACTTTCTGCTCTATGGTCGTCAACCTCGTCTCCCTGTGGATCTCCTGTTCGGCCTGTCAGAGGAGACAGATCCAGTGACACACAAAGGATATGCTGAGAAATGACGCGAAAGGATGACAGAAGCATATCGGATTGCTACTGATAACAGTCTGGCGTCTAGTGCAAAGGGCAAGTCCTATTATGATCAGAAGGCGAGGGGAGTGGTTCTGAAGCAAGGGGATATAGTGTTAGTCAGGAACCTAAGTGAGCGTGGAGGGCCTGGTAAATTGCATTCCTATTGGGAGAAGAGGATATATGTGGTAAAGGGACAGATGTCAGATAACCCAGTATATGTCGTCCATCCAGAAAGTGATGAAAAAGGAAAAACCAGAACCCTGCACAGAGACCTGCTTCTGCTTGTCAATGACTTGCCAGTGGAATTTCCACCACAGTTGGTCAAACCTACCCCAAAGCCATCACAGAATCAAGGAAGCCATCCAAGGAGACAAAGGGATGTGAGAGACCAAAATGCTGAGGCATCTGATTCAGAGGATGAGTCAACAGGAGGTTACTGGCTGAGGATACCAGCAAATCGGGTTAAGCCTAACATAACAGTTACTCCAAAAAGACCAAGTATGTTAAGAAGAGAACAGACATCAGTGTGGGAACCACATTCTTCTGAGGAGATGTTTGGAAAGACTACCAGGAACTCTGGTGTAGAGAGACAACTAGAGTTCCAAACTTTACCTGACATGGACATTGCGCAACGGGAAGCTGGAGAACAGGCTAGAGGTCTTTGTGAAGAAGAGTACTCGTCAGACAGGGGTGAACTTCAACTTGAGGATGAACCGGAAGTCTCTCATCAAACTGACTCAGAGGAGGACAATGAGCAGACAACTCCTAATGTACCTCAGAACGAAGATGAGCAAGAGTTGCCTGAACGTGCATGTCCCGAGGAATGGGTACAAGATCCTGAACCTTACTCACCTGTCCCACTGAGACGGTCTACTCGGGAGAGACAAATCCTCACCTACTCATCTCTTGACCACCCAACATACCAGTCGGGTCCAACAGTAAATGCTATGGACACATACCTCACCATCATTCCACTACGCACCCCTCATTCCATATCCCCATTCCCCATTCCCATGTCCCATACAAGGGTATTGAAAGGTCACACACAGTGTTAGTCCTAAGGGTCATACATTTTGAGGTGTGATAGTTTGGTTATTGTAAATATTGTGTTTTTTGAAGATGTTAAAGTTATCTTGAATAGGAACATGTGATTTCAAGTAAGTGTCGGGAGCCACTTTTGTTGTCGGGGAGCGTGTGGCACCCCTGGGATATGTGACCACATTGATATAATAATTATTATTGTTTGGAGTTGGAATATGCCTTTGTTTGGTACATCTGTTATTTTCATTTCACTAACGGGGTCGATAGATGCAGTAAGTAGTGAGGCGGAACGTTTGTGTTCGATTCCATGGTTCCGGGGTACCGGGTAAGGTGATCGGGACATCCCTAATTATAACTATTATTCAAGTACAGTGTTCAAGTCATGACTACCTTCCTATTACTGCCTGTGTTAGTAACATATCTCCCCTGTCTCGTGATGTTTGAGCAGCACTGCTTAGAGAAATGACAGGTGCGCCTCTCAAGGCAAGCTGCGGGGGTGGGGGCATTTAGATTTGTGTTAGTGCTGTTTTCCCTCGGGTTGCTCTCCAACACACCATCAGTGAGACTCAATCGTCACAAAGCTAAAGATGGAGATGTGTTGATGCATGCCTGCCAGAAAATCACAGCCCAACTATTCAGTGCCAAAAGCTACACAGGCATAGCAGGTGAGAAACTGAAAAAAACTACGAAAATCTGCAGGAGAACGAGAGGGTGATGGCGTATAGAGAACCAGTCTGTCACTGTTTGTTCCATACAATATTGTCTTAGGCATGTCAAAAAATAAGAACTTTGCAAGAAGTTTGAATTGAAACCTTACAGCAGAAGTGGGATTTTTAAAACTAACAAAAATGTTGGAAGAAACCTTGGAAAGATCATTTGGAAAAGAAAGCATAACGAGTACAATTTTCAAAATATATGTTAAAAAACAAAGGGAATCTATGTACTGTGAGTTACTTGCTAAAAATTGAAATTCTGTAACGATGAAAACCAGCAGCGTATCTTTGTCTACAAGGAAAACGTGAAGCACTTCCATGTGCACTTGATTAATTATGGAAATAAGAATTTGTTTGTTTTCTCTGACACTTTGGAGCAATAATCTGGCTGCAGATTGGTTTTCAGCAGGTGCTAGCTAGAGTATCATGTCTGGTATAGTACAAGCTCTCTTGTCTCCAAAGATTATTCCATCTATGAAGAGGCTGGCAAGTAAACAAAGGAACAGGTGGTTGGCTGCGAAAGAGGCAAAGGAATAATAACATGTCCACAGTACATGGATCCGTGTCTGTTTGTTTTTCTAAGCTCAAGCTCTCAAGTCACTCACTGTGAGCGTGAGCATAATGACAGTGTTCAGTCATCTCCTCCACATCAAAACCATTCGGAAGCTTTGACAATAGTGCTTTTAGTGTGGTCATAAATATTTTCTTTATTTTTGCTTTATTACCACCACAATGGTTTGAATGGTTACCTGGCAGCTTCAAAGCTTAACGACTCTAAAACAACCTTGCAGTGTACAGCAGCTTGTCATAAATGCTTAAAAAATAATTAAGAATTGGAGGAAATTGGCAACACTTGTCTGTTGAAGTGAGAGCGGGGAAATCTTAGCTCAGCATGCAGTTAGTATCCAGGATCCAGGATTCTTAGAGCCATACACCTCAGAAGCAGGTAGACACTCCTGCCAGAGCTGAAGAGAGAATTCATATTGGGCTTTTACTCATCAGCTGGTGAGAAATATGACTTTAAAAGCATGCTTATGCTCTTTATCTGCTGGATGTGTAAAAAGGACTGCTAACAGGTTCACGATATCATCCAAACTGTGATAATTCACATTTAGTTTCTACTACCCCCAAATGTCCAAAACAATTCATTCAAGGGGCCCTATTTGTATTTTGTGACTCTACTGTGACATGTCTCTATGCTTTCATGTTCAAAAAGCTCTTTATTTTGCTGCAGCACCTCTTTTCACCCTCTGTCTAAAAACCTGCTCTGATTGGTTAGCTGGCTGACTCTGTTGTGATTGGTCAACAACCTGAGTGATGTCCCGCCCCTTAGCTTATCACATACAATATTTTGCAGTGCTAACCAATAGAAGTGTGAGTGTTACATAGTGATGTCACTATGCTACAGACGTAAACAAACAGATCATTTACATGCACAAAAACCTATAGGCTACTAAAGGAAATGGAAAACGCCAAAAGGCGTGATATGGTCTCTTTAATGCAGATGTATAACAAAATGTGACAAAACCAAAAATTGCATACAATGTAGAAAGTGTAAACCCTGGCTGATTGATTTTCACAGTAGTATACTGTACAGAGGGTGAAAAGAGGTGCTGCAGCAAAATAAAGAGCTTTTTGAACATGAAAGCATAGAGACATGTCACAGTAGAGTCACAAAGTACATTTACTCTATTATTGTAATAAAGTACAATTTGAAAGTATTTCTACATAAAATAAGCATTATACTTAATACTTTAATTCAGATAACCTATTTTTCATGCAGAACCTTTACTTGTTATTCTACACTGCGGTATTGCACACCTGAGTCCCAACAGCAAAAATCACGCAAGTCCTGCGCGTTATGAGTGCGCCCAACCCAGTCTCATAAAAAAACGTGTAATAACTACGTTGGTCCACAACGTAGGACGTAGTATTTCAAACGCCTCTGAAATTGTAGGATCCCTACGTTTTTTTTCACCATTCATTCCAATGGCTGGCGTCTATGTCACGTGATCTTCACATTTCTCCCTGCAGAAAAAAAAAACATGGCCGACGTCGTTTTATTCTCGGTGGAAAATGCCTATTTTAAAGTTAGTTTGGCCATTAAAATGCCTTTTGATGTAATTTGATGCGAGAAATATGAGTTGTTATTTCAGATTATGTGTGCAGTGGATGTACATGATCTTTAGTTTGCTAGTTATTACGAAGATTACTTCAAGAAATGGTGTCTATACAACGTTTTCATTGTTGCCTAGGTGGTTGCTAGGGACGCTGCTTTCAATATTATTTCTGTTATATTGTGTAACTGTTTAATGGTGTTATCTTTATTGCTACCCCCTTCCCCGTCAATGTATAGTGTTGGTCCACAGCGCAAACGTATTAGTTTAACAAAATCCGCATCTAAAATTGTGGCATAGTGTGGTGCCGAGAGATGGGAGTCGGAGGCGGGGTATCAAAGGTACAAGCTAGACTTTTATTTAGCATCTCAAAACACATGTAAACAGCTTTATGCCCGGGAAGCGAAGACCGGCGGAGACAGGAAGTCCGGCTCACTAAAATGTCCGTGCAGAACAATACCCTAACCCATAGATCCGTGGGTGAATAATGTCAATCACCACAATAGATACGTTATTTTCCCCTGTGCAATTCTCAATTTACTCAACAATAACACATAATTATCCTTGTGTTTATTTATTTGTTTGATTAATAAACACAAGTTGGAGTCCGTCAGGACCGAGGGTCGGAGCAGCTCATTTGCTTTACAGAATATTACACCCGGAAGTAAGTATTCTCTCCGCTTCGCTTGACAAACCCCGTGATAGTCCTCAAGCTCTGTGATTGGAGTGTGTGCAGAGCGTCGAACAGCACTTGAAATGGGATGGAACCACGGCAGACTGTCCAAAACTGGATTTGAACGGGTCCACCGCGTCCCCCCCTCCCCCACCCCGTCCCCAGAACTACACATGCTGGCTATTCTGTTTCGCAACATGTTCTCTATCTATGGCACGTCTCTACTGGGAATTGTAGTTTTAAAAGACGTTTTCGTATTTCCCATAATAAGAAGTTGCCAGTATTAAACTGTGTACATCCCTGGAGGTTTAGGGGATAGGAAACACTCACATTTAAAACATATAATTAATAAATGGGTGAAAATTGCTTGTGCCCATAATGGGCAGCATTAATATATATACCCACATGCCAGCTAAGGTCAGAAGAGCTTTATTTAACAGCTGGTCTTATGTTTGTGACCCCTCCTGTTGTTCATTGATGAGCCTGAAACATGCACGTGTCAAGGTTCAGAGGCAAATTTTGCAAATATGGCAGTAGCCATCAATCATCTTAAGATAAGATGTACTTTATTGATCCCAAGTTGGAAACATTTGCGTTACATCAGCATGTGTATAGTTGTAAATATGCAGTGGTGTTTATTTGTAAATCATTTAGTATAATCACACAAATTCTGTGTTTTATATTTAATAATTCTGTGTTCTTTATTTATTGATTGTTGAATACCTGACAAGGCCGGAGATGAAAAACTTGGGTCACAGGTTCCTCAACAGTGCATCACAAGACATCTTTCAATATTTGTGTACCTCCACCATTAAATTGTCATATTCTGCACATTTCTTATACTATCTACATACATCTTATAAGAGTATAATACATATGTATAATATCAGTTAAAATAAGTGCTTCAACATAGTTAACATTGCTGGAGGTATACACAAAGTTTTACATTCATTGCATAACTATACCGTTTGTGATATGATATGTCAATAAAGCTTAGAAAATCTTGAAATCTTGAAAGGGATGTGCAAAATAGTCATTATATACAGTCTTTAATTAACTATTAGTAGAGAATAACGAGTAATGAACATACTTTATAGGGATTCTATTAATATCTAATAATAAAAATAATGAAATTCCCATGTCGATCAGCTGTGCGCAGCGTCTCCACTGCAGCAACCCTATATCCACCAGTTAAAGGAAATACAACTAATGTGTTGTGTTATATTAGCTGTACAATTGACCACATATGGTGTTCTTAGTTTCCACACCTCCTGTGTTTTATGAGCGACTTAGCAAGTCTTAGCAAACGGCATAAAACATGATTAAACATGGTAGTATATAAAACCATGCTCGTACAACCTATAGAAATGCAAAACCGCATAATTTATGAGAAAACATTTCATAACATTAACACAACATATTCGAGGTGGTTTTAAATAACATATCCGTATTTATTTATTTCTCCAAGTTATGTTTTTGTGTGCACTGAGGAGTCTCAAACAGGCGTTTGTTTAATCATTTTAAGATTGGCTTTAATCAATGTTTGAAAATGAATTCTTCATATATGATAAATGAGAGGTAACATTTTGTTTATGGTATTATTTCCACATATTTCTCTCCATTCTTCCTTCTGCCCACGGTATCGCAGTTTCTCGTCTCTCCTGTTTTTGTGCTTAGCATGGGTTAGAGTTTGCGTGGAGGACCGCACGTTTTCCCGTCAAGCTAGTATTTTATAAATCGCAAACATTGCGTAGAAACTGGCGTACGCCATTTTTTGAGCGTATATCCCTTTATAAATGAGGGCCCTGGACTTCGAGTCGTGGCTGAACCTGTCTCTGTGGTCCTGCCTTGGGTCTCGTCATGCTGCTTCCCTGATGGCTTCCACAGGATTGAAGCTGACATCCTCGTGGATTCATCTTCTTATCGTAGACACATGCATTTCCAAAAATGTGGACTACCTATGTTGTAAATGTATTATCTTTTCAATTTACACACGGCATCTATTGCACGTCTGTCCGTCCTGGGAGAGGGATCCCTCCTCTGTTGCTCTCCCTGAGGTTTCTCCCATGTTCCCTTTAAACTGTGGGTTTTCTCTGGAAGTTTTTCCTTGTGCGATGTGAGGGTCTAAGGACAGAGGGTGTCGTATTGTCATACTGATATTCTGTACACACTGTGAATACGACTGAGACAAATGTAACATTTGTGATATTGGGCTATATAAATACACATTGATTGATTGATTGATTGATTGATTGATTGATTGATTGATTGATTGATTGATTGAACAGGATTGATTGATTGATTGAACAGGAAATAAACTACAATTTAAGACCAAATAAAAATGTTTTGGCCACCATGGCAAATGCTGGTAGGGCTGATCATGTCATCTCTTAAAAATGTTTTGCTAGAAACTACAGCTGCTCGATTATGGCAACAACAAAAAAATCCATTCAATGTGGATACTTACTCTGAGTGCCCCTACTATAATATAATGATGTTACAAAAAAGCAAGTTGAAACATAACTTGCTTCTTATATTGGGTCAAGTTTGTAGGTCAACCATTTGTACACCTCTCACAGCTAAATACAGTGGAGCTAAAACTCCAACGCCATTTTACTTTATGTATTCATTGCAAATATAAAGTATATCAGCCTTGATAAGCCTAAGCATTACACAGTATGCATTGCCTGTGTTGTTGAAGCCAAATAGGAATGACGAGGCCCAAATATTCCACAGGCTCCAAGTTTCTGCAGCACATTATATTGAATTCAGATTGCTGTATATTATTGACGATTCCCCGAAGAGAGATGTTTTATAATGAACCCCCTTGTGATGACTTCCAGTCTCAAGGCCATACTATAACATTGATGCTGGATTTCCCCCCCCCCCTGCCAGCAGATTTCAAGGGAGAAAACTCATTTCAATGTGAAAAACGGTGTCTTGTGAGAGCATTATTCCCAGGTGTGGCAAGCCTGCCCTCAAATTCATATTTATCAGGTTCTACTTCAAGTACAACTCGTATCAAAGAGGGAGCGAGTATCATTCGACATATACTGAAAAGATAAGTCAATTCCATGGAGTTGTAGCATGCCTCTAAAGTCTCAAAAAAATAAACTAAACAAGGTCAAAAATCTCACAGAAGGATCTCTTTAGCCTTCAAAGCAGACTTGACAGCCCCACGCCTTTTTGTTTCATAGGAAAATATAATCATATTTATTCATGACATACTTTAATTAAACAATGAAAACAATTAATTGACAATGCCTCATTTCTATGTATTTTTGTAGATTGTCAGCCTAAATTGACAGCTCTGTTAAACACAGAGACACACACATCATAAAACATCAGTTACTTCAGAGTTTAACAATACATTTTGGCAGCTGCCTTTGCTGCTCTTCTTATCTTTCATATTCCTTTGATAGAAGTGGCTGTGGATGCAAAAAATAACGCAGGCCCAGGCACATTTTTACCATGACAAGACTTATAAGGAGTTACGTTGAAGGTATTTTTAAAGGTCATCTTCTTATGACTTAATTTGCCTCAGGGTTGTGTGAGTTTCTGAAAGGATGCTTCTGGTTGTATTCGGAGTGGACCTATAATGTTCCTATTTTTTGTGTCATAAGGAGGAAATCTTGGATGGCAGAATTTTGAGGCTGATTTTAAATACATTTGTGAGCAGGAAACATGTAACAAGATTCTAAGACAAAATCCTTTTCATGTAAAGCAATGTAAACAAGGACACGTGACAGAAAGTCAAAGCATTTTAGAGCAGCAATGTGAGAGTTTTTTAGTTGAAAGGTCATATTTTCAGTGCTTTATGTTTGTGTGTTGGCCTCTGTGGGTGTTGCAAGCAATATGCGCACACTGAAGGAATGTAAAGCTCAGCAGTTTGGCAATTATGACAATGTTGCGTGCAATTCATTTTTATGATAATTTCAACTAGGAGAAAAAAAGCCAAGGGTAGCCAGAAGCTTTACGCATTGGAATGAGGACCAGTGTGTGTGTTCATAATGATTGCATTGGACCTGCAGCGCGCTCACATGGGCCAGGCTGAGGTGTGTCGGTCCAGGTTTGCCGGGCGGAGGGAAGCAGATATCACAGAATGTTCCGGTATTCTGCAGAACGTCCAGATGGCTGGTCCAATGCTGGATAATGTGATGTCAGCCTGAAATGTTTCAACTACTGTATGCATGCAAAGTTCGTATTTATTGCCTGATCTTTAAAAACTAAGAAGAAGAGATATGGATTTCTGAATAGTCATCACCCTTAAAAAAAAAACCTGTACGCATGGACTTTTGAACTTTTATTAAGCCAACTAGAGCACTCTGAGTTTTTGCTATGAATGTTTTATTTGTTTTCAACTAGAAATCATAGAATAGTAGATTGTGGGCTGAACCTGACCCGGGCCCTTTCTCATTTCTCTAATTCCCCTCCTCGACTCCCCTCCTCGACTCCCCTCCTCGACTCCTATCCTCGTGTCTTAGTCCTGCCCATAGGAGATGCGAGCGGAGGAGTCGAAGAGGGGAACCAAGGAGAGGGGAAGCAGCAAGCGGTTAGAGAAATTAGAAATCCTCTCTGAGCAGTCATTTTAAAGAGACGTCCATTAATGATGACAGGAGGCACAGCACTCTGTCTGATGGACAGAACTGTGTTCATGATCACTTATATATTTACTTTTAATTAATTCACAATGTGGTATAAGGAGACAATAACAGGCTACAGATGCGGATATATATACACACACACACACATATATATATATTTAGATAAATATACAATTTCAGATTCAAACAAGTATGAGAGCACTCTCATAATAACGTAACACTATCAGAGACTGGATATATCCCCCCACCCCTCTCTGGTCGCTACGATGAGGAAATGAAATTACGGGCCAAAAGTTTTACAAGTATTTCAAGTAAGCATAGGACAACAAACCAACCAACCTGTCTGTCCACGGCATCTATACACACACACACACACACACACACACCCCCACCCCCCCCCCCCCACACACACACACACACACACACACACACACACACACACACACACACACACACACACACACACACACACACACACACAGACACAGACACAGACACAGACACACACACACACACACACTGTAAAACACACACCTACAGCTCCTAAAGCATATAATATATATCAGGATACAGCCGTTGTGTATTTTATTATGTGAAGCACTAAATGGTTTTAGAAAAATATCGACTCTTTGTTTGTAGATATCTACTAAACTAAAGCATAGAAAACAGAGAGCAATGTAGGCCTGTTATACTGAGTGATATATATTATACACGGACCTCACAGCTGTTCTCATTGTAAACATGAAAACAGTTCATAAAATAATATCCAGGTGATGCATGCAGAGCTGTCATTGGCTGAGATCAGTCTGGCCGTGCGTCACAACTATTTAAACATCGCTGTTAGCGGAAATGCATCTGCGGAGGAGCCGTGTATCCTCGATTATAGCTCCTCCAGAGAGCCTCCTCGATGCTCGATCCTCGGTCCTCGAAGTGCATTTAGAGAAATGAGATGTCCTTCAAAATAGTGCGCTGAAATCGATTTCCAGGTCACTACCGGAGGACTGAGGATTCAAGGCGTAGAGGAGGGGAAATTAGTGAAATAAGAAAGGGCCCCGGACTCTGCCAACATTATTGATGTCAGAAATGTTGCACTTTCTGCTTACATCAAAACAGAATATTTCATTAATCTATGCTGGGTAACAACATAACTTAAAGGCACGAATAGAGTCTTTCATTGATCATCTGGTTTGGGTTTTCAATACCTTCATTGTCTGTTCAGTCAAACAGAGCTGCATTCTTCACATCACTGTAGACAGCTCCTGGCTCTGAAATGAGGTCTAAAAAACATGAATATCAACTTCATAATATAACAGCTGTGACAAAAACAGTTATACCAGATCTCCCTATATCAAACGCCTTTTTAATTCAACAACTTTATTTCATCATAAATTAAAGACTGTGTCAACCAGAGAGAGCTTATTTAGGTCAAAACACATACTTTACTGTTCATTCTTCTCTAAAACTTTTGTTTTTACAGCTACTTTTCAGAGGCACAATAAAGTCTTATTCTTAATGCCAGCTTCAAATCCAGCCGAGCTTACCCTTAGACCCGACAAATTGATCATAGAGATCATGTCTGATCCCTCCACATCTGTCAGAAAGTTATTGCGGCGGCGATGTGTCTGAGCTAGTCAGCTGTACTGCAGAGTACTGCTGGAGCTCTAATATAAAAAAAAACAACGGAATCATCCAATCAGTCTTGGAAAAATGTTTTAATTTTCATGTAAAATTAAATTGAATCAAACTAAAGTATCTCCACTACAGTTGCAAATTTGTGTTAGCCCAACAATGTAATTGCCATTTGGTAAAATCTGATTATATCATTAGTAATCATAGAGTAACAACACGAGTAGATAGAATGGGTGCTTTTTAAAATGTGTATCATGATGCAGTGAGAAGAAAACCTACTGTATCTCCTGCTAATTTGTAAAATCCTTTTATCAGAATTCATTTATATCACGTTATATAATAAACCGTTCAGACAGAAATGTTTTACTAAAGGTTATATAAAAAGTAAAAACAGCAAGCAAATAGCCTACTGTACTAAGCCATAGTAACTGTGTGATGTCCTTTTTTGTTTGTGTATCATTTTACATGATTTTACATCTGGGACTGAAGCTTGCCCAGTACATTAGGAATTCAAAAAAGTCACATATGCTGTCTAAAATAACGATAAAACATATAAGATTTAATTGTAGAACTGAAGTCAGTGAATTTTAACTGGTAATATACTGCAAAGATAAACACGTAGGTTGCTAGTCGACACATGCTGACATCTTTCTGTCAGTGCAGTAATACAAAAATTAGCGGCTGCATGATGTAAGACATGTGCTCAAACAGAACTATCCTATTATAGACCATGTGTGGAACTGCTATTCCTGGCTCCTTTGGGGTTAACAGGGTTAATGCAGAACACGGTGACTTGAGGCCTGAAGGGAAAAATTAGTTTTGCTGGCGAAATATCACAGAAATCTGAAAGGATCCTGCAAAACTGACCCTCTCTGAGACATGATTTCCAGTACTTAGCTTGTCATCATACATACAGAATCAGGCAATCATATTCTGAATACGAAAAGCAGTAAACCTCTGGGATTTGTTGGAGAGGTGTGAATAACAACCAACTGATGGCTGTCTGCCTTTATTGATGGCTTTAAAAATAGAACCTGTTTGTCCTAATGGCAACACGGTCTGATGAATACATATCCAGTAGGAGATTCTGTCTGTGTGTGTGCGTGCGTGCGTGCGCGCGCATGTGTGTGTGTGTGTGGCTGCGGCTGCGAGATCATATGGCTCATGAGAAATCCTCCATAGGGATAGGTTCCAGCAGATTGGGCTGCCGTTAGGGGAAAGCGCCGCTACATCCAAGAATTTAGTTCTGAGCCTCGATTTCCTCTCTGGGCTTGCATGGTGTTTGTTTTTCCTAAATATTGTTTACTTTCTGGGGGGGGGGGGGGTGTGCACATTAGTGTTTATATTAGTTTTTCATAGATCTGACGCTAAAACTGGGTGCCTGGCAGTAATACAAATTAAATCCCCATCGGCTTCCATTCCATGAAAAATAGATTGTCCGCACAGTGGCTAACTGACAAGGATTGTTTCAGGTCTTTTTATTTCAAGTAATGTTGGCAATGACAAAACTGCCAATGCCTTCTATAAATAACATGAAAACCAAGGCCGATAGCACTATATAATTCAGTACGTGCGGTACAGTAATTAATACAACTCAACATCATTATTATATATTATATTATTATATAGCATGCCAAGTAGAAGATGTTGTATCAGTTAGGCCGAGGTCAAATGGCCGTTTGAGGTTATTTCCATACAGTATCCTGCTGTACCCACCTCTGTTTATTCACTTTCTCAAATATTTGTTTTTCAAAGACTAGCCTCTTTCCCTGTACTTAATGCTACTTTCTTCTTTGGCCTCATCAGCACATATGAGAAATCAGGCTCGCTGGGTATGAAGTAGGTCAAACTGTTAGTAGTTAATTTAGGCTTGGCTTAGACAGGCTTGAAACAGCACTTATTTTTCTGTTGACTTAAAGCTCTTTCTCTCTCTCCCTGGATAATAGATGATGCTGTCCGAATCCCTTAATCTTATAACTTTGCAATATTCCAAACTTGTATATTTTTCGGAACCATAATTTCATGCTCTTGGGTAATGCGAAGAGCAATTATTTGTACTGTGCTGTATGCTAAAAAAACACTTCATTCTCTGTGTCATTAACTCTAGATTGGTTTATAAAATGTTGTGTCACACACAGAGGGATTTACAGTGTTGTCACCTCCATTACACATGCATTGTTGATGTTGATTCCAACACGTCCTGCTGTGTGTGCAGCACATGTCACTCACTTGTCATGGCATTTCAGATTTCATATCCAATTCCCTTTACCACCACGATACTCCAGTCATATCTAGCTCTGATGTCATTCAGTAGATGAAATGCAACAAGCCTTGCACTATGCAGATGTTAAGGCACAAGTCAAATAGTTCACTCAATGTGACTCATTATGGCAAATGAATGTTAGTTGTGTAATGATATATTTGAAATAAGCATTTATTATATTGTATGAGTCTTTCAAAGTGAGGATTCAGAAATGTCAGATGTATTATTTTAAATCAGAAACGTAACTTTTCTCTCCCTGCATTTGTGCCAAACAAATTGTGTAACAGAGGAGCTGATAACATGTTTTCTGTCTTTTTCCTATGAAAAGGAAGATCTTACATGTGTGTATTATTAGCAACCTGGCACACGCTAAACAGCCTGTCTTCTGTCAAAAAGAAGAAACAACCCAGAAAACTAGAAACCCCTATTTCAGTGGTATAACAAAGGCATACTAAAACACCTGGTAGTTCATATACCTTAGTTAATAACATTTCTTTATTATTTGCACTCTTTCTTTGCTTCTTCCATCAAAGGGGCCCTCTTGACACGTTTTAACAGACATTTCCACCACAATAATAAATCAGCAACATGTCCTCAAAATGGGTTTTTATTAAAACTTGAATTAAGTGGCAAATTCATGCCAACATTAAATACAAAATTAAATTTGAGATACAACGAAACCGCATTCACATTACATTTCAAGGGAAGACATTTATCTCCAGGACTACTGTCACATTTTTGTACATCTGATTGATCTTCTAAAACTACTTTGATGGAATACCCAACAGTCTGCATGTCCACTATAGTGCCAATATACCATATTTAACAAGGTATAGGCCAAGTTGTGTTTTAGCTGTGCGGGGCTGCATATGTATGATTCTTCTTTGTACAAGGTATGAAACAGTAAAGAAAGCCTTCTGCCTTTCTTCTGTTCAAGTTTGGTAATAACACAACATTTTGTTTTCTTTCTTTTTTTAAATTAAGCAAATACAACTCTAATGTTATTTACTTGGGTTAATTAAGGAACTCTAATTAAAATGTGTTACGTGATTTATATAGTTGTAAAGGCTATTACAGCCATTTGACACAGTTCAGTAAAGCTAATTCGACTTCAGAGCAAAGATTACTTGCTTCATATATATATATATATATATATATATATAATATCATTTTAATTGAAAAATCAACATATCATACTGTCTTTGCTGTCTGCACGTTTAAGTCAGTCGTCATTCATAAAGGAAGATGGTTTGTAGCATTACATTACATTACATTGCATTTAGCTGACGCTTTTCTCCAAAGCGACTTACAATAAGTACATTCGACCAGGAAGATACAAACTTGAAGAAAACAGAATAATATAAGTACATCAGGTTTCATAGAGCCAAAACATTTCAGGTGCTACTCAACTGGCTTTAGATAAGCCGGTCCTTTATTAGTATATAATGGCGCATTTCCACTACAGGGCCTCGCTCGGTATGGCTAGGCCTCGTTAGGCCTTGTTAGGACTGGCTCACTTTATGCTGCATTTCCATTACAGTTTAGTAGCTGGGGCAGTAACTATAGTAACGCAGTGTAGGCGGAGCCGTAACGCCATCTTCAATGCGAACCACAGAAAAACAACATCAGCCGTTAGCTGTTAGCACTCAGAGCTCACAGCTCCTCATATCTGTTCAGAAACTAGACAAAAGTTAAACAAACCACAGACTGTCTGTGTCATGGCGAATACAGTCGCTGGTTTATTTATGTCTGTATAGGCCGTTGTTGTGAGTGTGGACGGTCTGAGCATATACTGCGTTAGCTTAGCCGATCTCCATTTAGAAAACACGAATTTTAAAAGGTTTTTGCCTGCCGTCTGTCTGCAGACTTGTCAAAGCATTAATTCATGGTTTTCACTAACCGGTATCAGTATGTTGTTACTTCGGCATCATTTTGAAACGTGTATTACAATTAAATCACGGTCAAATATGTTCCTTTTGTTGTAGTTGCCAGCGATTTAGTTTAGCATACTCAGCCCGACTCAGCCTGGTTGTTGGCCCGGAAAGAACCTCGATTTTCTGTGGCCAGAAAAACTGTGAAATAGTACCCGCTAGCCAGAAATACGCCAAGTGGAAACGCAACCGAAAACGGGCCGGGCACGGCACGCTTAAAGCAAGCTCCGTGCTGTAGTGGAAATGTGCCATAAGTGCTTTGTTAGTAATTATTTGTTAGTAATTCTATCGCTCGAAGCGGAGTCGAAAGAGATGAGTTTTTAGTCTGCGCCAGAAGATGTGCAAGCTTTCTGCTGTCCTGATTTCAATGGGGAGCTCATTCCACCATTTTGGAGCCAGGATAGCAAACCCATGTGTTTTTGCTGATGGGAACTTGAGTCCCCCTCGCAGTGTGGTTGAAGCGAGCCGTTTGGCTGATGCAGAGCGGAGTGCACGTGCTGGGGTGTATGATTTAACCATATCCAGGATGTAGGAAGGGCCAGATCCATTCGCAGCATGGTATGCTAGTACCAGTGTCTTGAAGTGGATTCTAGCAGTTACTGGAAGCCAGTGAAGGGAGCGGAGGAGTTTTTTGAAATGTTGGAAGGTTGAAGACCAGACGAGCCGCTGCATTCTGGATGAGCGGCAGAGGTCGGATGGCACATGCAGGTAGACCAGCCAGGGGGGAGTTGCAGTAGTCTAGGCGTGAGGTGACGAGAGCCTGGGCCAGAAGTTGTGTCGCTTTCTGGGTCAGCAGGGGACGCATCCTCCTGATGTTGTAAAGCGTGTATCTGCAGCAACGGGTTGTAGCAGCGATGTTTGCAGTGAAGGACAGTTTGTTTTCTAGGGTCACACCCAGATTCCTTGCAGTCTGAGTCGAGGAAACAACAGAGGTGCCGATGTTGATTGTCAGGTCAAGAGTGGGACAATCTTTTCCCGGAAGGAAAAGCAGTTCAGTCTTCTCAAGGTTGAGCTTGAGGTGGTGAGCAGACATCCACTGAGAGATGTCAGCTAGACAAGCAGAGATGCGTGCGACGACCTGGGTCTCTGCATTAAAATAGACATTTAATCCAGCCTCACTGGCGGATTTGATGTTGTTTTGTTTTACTAATTATGTAACCATAGGCCTGATCCTAGAAAAGCCTGTTTTAAGTACTCCCACCACCATCCTATACATTTAATCTACCTTTATTTACTGTAACTGCATATTAAAACAAAATAAAAACAACACAACACAGAATGTGTTATTCAAATAGTACACATATAACATATTGTTTACCGATATGCAGACAAACAATTTTAACAGAGGGTTGTTAGTATCCCTCGCATGATTCATGCTGATTGGCAGCGCGCACAATAAAGATTGAATCAGCCCTTAAATGTGTCAGTCACGTTAACGTCAGAACCGTATTGATGTGATTTATGGGATCCTAAGTTAATGCAGGCAACAGGAATGCCACGCAGATGGGCAGTAACTTAGACACTAAGTGGCATATATTGGTTTTAATAGACTGAGATCTGTCACAAAAGGTTGAATACTTTGATTTAGAGCCTTTTACGACTCCTGGTCCCAGGTGTTGTCTTGCTGACAGTCAACATTACAGGGTATGAATTCAACTCTTATTTACATTATTTTACTCTAACATCAAGGACTTTGTGTAAAAGCCATTATCTATCTAACTGAATAGGTATAGGAGAAGTATGTTTTTCTTCTTATTTCCTATACTGACACATGCTTATACCATGGCCTCATACTGTTCCAATAGTTACCTGTAGCAGCGTGACACATAATTGAAATGTAAGAACTGTATTGTTGCTATGGTTACCTTCAGTTTGATATGAGTTTCAAATTGATTTATTGAAGTGGTTAAGCTTTTGACCAATCAAAAACAACTGCTTTCTGTTGTCATAGTACGCTGAGGGGTCAGACAATTTCTCTATGTTGTGAAGGTACATACAGTAGTACTTCTATATATATTACCTTGATGTGACATCTTGTCTCTTTTCACATATATTGAAGAGGAGAAAAAATACTTAATATACGTCAGCAACATACTGGCGTTAATGATAACCACCATATTTTAAAATGTGATATTGATATCATGTTGATAATAGGCTACAGGTAACTTGTTAATATTGTGTAAATAATAATCCAGCATTTGCTTTGTTCTCTAATTTGTCAAAGCATAGACAAAATGCAGTTAAAGATGATATTAAAACACAGTTGAAATAATATAACGTTTTCCTTCATGGCAGAGGTCATTGTGTATAACACATTACAATATGTAGATACAATTTCACCTGACTGTGTTTTCAGTATCACACATGTGATTCTGTGAGATGTGTAGCAATAAAAACGGAATCAGGACCATTCAAGTCAGAAGAGTATTGTTGTGATTTATGATCTCACAAGTGAAAGATGTTCTTTTAAGTTTAATTATCATCTTCACCAAGAATCCATGGAATGAGATTTTGTAACTCCATACATTAAAATTAAAAGATTACATGTCCAATATCCAATATACAATGTTCATATATGTTCATATGTGAGGGATCTACAAGTCACTAATATACGGCATGGATTCAAAGGCTTTGGGCATCATATGCATCGGAGTATAGACAACAAGTCAGAGCTAACTTAGTAAAGTAAAGATGGTAAAGTGATTTGTTTTATAGGCCTGTTTTTCTGCATTGTGTCTATCACACAGGGATTTATATTATCTTCTCACTCAGTGTGTACAGGTTTACACTCACAGCAGCAGCCTTACCACCTTTTCTTCCTTTTTTTGTTAATTAGCTTCGCATTGTGGCTGGAGTTGCTAACAGCACTGCACTGTTGTGTAGACCTTAAACACACCCTCAGAAGTCTTTGTCTTGCGAGTGTTTGTTCAATGTGGTATAAAGTACCCCTGTAACTTTTGTCTTGAAATGGCCCATAAATCCCCCAGTCCTAGGGGTGCGCATCAGACGTACAAGGGAGAAAAATGAACTCCATCAGGAAGCTGGATACAATTTCTCTGACACATACAACCTTGGTTCAGTAAGAATATCTCTGTTTCCTGCCGACATGTGATCTTCCGAATCTATTTGGGATAGCTTGTCTCACTGAACTCTAAACAAGTCTTTTCAAGCGCCATCATTCATCACTTTCAGCCCTGTTTGTGGGCTGCAGATGATACCCCACAAGCTCAATAGCCGCCAGACATTTAACAATATGTCACACGGGCATTCTCAGACAACCCACAGTTAAGGCTTTTGCTAATCCATCGCTTCAGGTGTTGACAAGATGAAACGCTTTAGGCATTGAGCAAAGCAGATCACATGCTATTGTTACCATGACAGCACTTAATCAACATCTATCATGGCTGAGCTTTGCAGAATTGTCATTACCATTCCTGGCTAGTGAGTATGTAACTCCGTCGGCAAGTTTTTTTTCTTTTTTTGCAGCTAAATCTGTCTTTGTTTGTTATGATGGTACAGTGCCGCCGAAGCTCTTTCTGCTGATGGAGAGGTTCAGCAGATAAATGATGAAAGGGATTTTCTGAGAACCGTTGTTATTGCTCTTTGAACTATTTTCACTGCCTTATTTTTCATGATTGCTGGGAGGTCCAACCTCTCTGCACAGGCTTACACAAATTGTGAAGCTTGTTTACTTATGGGTGAAGATGAAGTACCGTGTAGTAATTGAAGGGCTTAATTAGTTGTCCCGCAGTTTGCAATTTACTCTGAAGCCCTCAAACACATACTGTACTAAATTAGGGTCTACATTTAAGGAGAAAAAGGTAATGGTATGCTGTACAGATTGGAAAGCCCCTTGAGGCATATTTGTAATGTTGAGCATTATAAAAACAACTTGACTTTATTAATGTGATAAATAGTTCCACTTCTATAAAATTACATTAATTGTAAAGAGTGTTTGAAATGATGATCTGATGTCATGTGAAGTTCTTCAACACAAATAAACTCAATTATGTGTCAACCATTTAATTTATATTTTAATTCAATAATTATACATTTTATGTAATATCTTATCTAACCTTTTGAATTTGAACCACTCTGCTTGATACAGCAACATATATGTTCGTGTTTTAGGCTACTTTTGTTATGGTTCTGGACGTGGTGTACTTTAAAACTTCACATCATATGACCAAGAAAAATAAACTTTTCCAATCTGTATACAAATGAGAAGTTTGCAGGTTTACAGAAACAGCAATTGTAAAATACAAAAACAAAGATGAGTAACAGTCAAACATTACATTTTTGGAATAGTCTTGAAAATAAAATAAAAATGTATAATACACTTTTTGAGATTTGAAAAATATCACAAATAGGATGGTTAATACATATAAACTGAGGAAATTAGTATTTGTTAAGAACTTCAGTTTATGTAATATGTATTTTATTATGTTTCTTCATTTTCAGTGAATTCATTTTATCGGAATTGTACACAATTATTTATTCTAAGGTTTTTGTGATAAACTATGGCAGTCAGGAAAAAGTGATTTGGTTTCAAATCTAGTTTGTATTGGGAAACAGTATCATTGAATTTAATTCCTCAATGTTTGGGGTCCCACTGCTGTATGTGTAATATTAGTAACAAGTATTGCAAAAAAACAACCGTTTTAAGGAAACTGATTTCTGTAGCATAATTCTGAAAAACCGTATCAAATCATGTTTACAACCAATTCTCATAAAACACGGAAAAGTCATTAATGATTAATGTGGTGATAAAACAATGTTGAGTATATTTTGTGAGCCTTTTAAAAGGGTCATAAAGAAGAACATTAGGGTTCATTTTAATTAATGTACAAGTGTTTAGTTTGAGTGTCTCCTTCACTCACCAGAAAGGGGGGATTTAGTTATATGTAATGTGTTCTATAAAACAACAACAAAATGCATCTTGATTTATTTCATTTGCAGTCCAAATCTAATTGCTCATGTTTACCACTTTATCTTAATGAAGTTACAGGCTGTATGTAATACAATTGAAATATTATCCTGCATCCAATTTAAGAATGTGCTTTAGAAACGGCTTAATCTGAGGAGCTGCCATCTATTACAGTGACATGCAAAGGACTCGCAGTGGGAGAGACTCTCCCCAAAAGGCTCGAGTATTTCCTTTAATGAATGAGGCCTGTACATCAGTGTTGACCCGGACCATGTGGTTAAGCTCTCCAGCTGGGGTTCCAATTTCCATTAATATTCTGATATGATGTATTCAGTTTGCAGCAGCTCGAAGAAGTGGGTTATCTCAGCTAGGAATCCACAAATGTCAATATTAAAAGGGATGTGAGGTATTTTAAACCGTTGAATTTCTGTGATCTATGCAAGTTCACCTTCTGTGATATTCAGAATAATTTGTGTAAGAGAAGAAAAAGTCAGCGAAGCTCTCTTCTACCCTTCACCACTATCATGCATCGAATTCAGGGTAGCATTTTCTTGAATTGCCTTGATCAGTAATGCAGCCATCTGTCATGTTGGCAGGTACAGTACAGGACTCAAAGAGGGATCTGTTGTTGTTTTTATGAAAAACGTCATCCGTCCAAAGTTAATGGCACCTGTAAAACTTTCCACATAGGATAAAAATAATCACATAGCCTTGGCAACATCCTGGCTTTTTGTCACTCCACCGCAAAGCCATGAAAACATGTGGTTTGGTGGGAAAAGAGGAAATGGATGGCTTGACTCAAATCCTGAGAAAAAAGACAAATGTATAATACACTTTTTAGATTTGAAAAAGATCACAAATAGGATGGTTAATACATATAAACTGAGGAAATTAGTATTTGTTAAGAACTTCAGTTTATGTAATATGTATTTTATTATGTTTCTTCATTTTCAGTGAATTCATTTTATCGGAATTGTACACAATTATTTATTCTAAGGTTTTTGTGATAAACTATGGCAGTCAGGAAAAAGTGATTTGGTTTCAAATCCAGTTTGTATTGGGAAACAGTATCATTGAATTTAATTCCTCAATGTTTGGGGTCCCACTGCTGTATGTGTAATATTAGTAACAAGTATTGCAAAAAAACAACCGTTTCTTGAGGATTGACTCAAATCCTCACTGATCTAAGTAAAAAATATACATTATCAACGTTTATATGTGTCTCAGTTAAAGGTAAACATGATGTCATTATCTTGGCTAAAGTGAAATCCTTTTATATGTGGGGCAAAAAAGTATTTAGTCAGCCACCAATTGTGCAAGTTCTCCCACTTAAAAAGATGAGAGAGGCCTGTAATTTTCATCCCAGGTATACCTCAACTATGAGAGACAAAATGAGAAAAAAAATCCAGAAAATCACATTGTCTGATTTTTAAAGAATTTATTTGCAAATTATGGTGGAAAATAAGTATTTGGTCAATAACAAAAGTTCATCTCAATACTTTGTTATATACCCTTTGTTGGCAATGACAGAGGTCAAACGTTTTCTGTAAGTCTTCACAAGGTTTTCACACACTGTTGCTGGTATTTTTGGCCCATTCCTCCATGCAGATCTCCTCTAGAGCAGTGATGTTTTGGGGCTGTCGCTGGGCAACACAGACTTTCAACTCCCTCCAAAGATTTTCTATGGGGTTGAGATCTAGAGACTGGCTAGGCCACTCCAGGACCTTGAAATGCTTCTTACGAAGCCACTCCTGCATTGCCCGGGTGGTGTGTTTGGGATCATTGTCATGCTGAAAGACCCAGCCACGTTTCATCTTCAATGCCCTTGCTGATGGAAGGAGGTTGTCACTCAAAATATCACGATACATGGATCAGTCGTCCTGGTCCCTTGCAGAAAAACAGCCCCAAAGCATGATGTTTCCACCCCCATGTTTCACAGTACGTATGGTGTTCTTTGGATGCAACTCAGCATTCTTTCTCCTCCAAACACGTCTAGTTGAGTTTTTACCAAAAAGTTCTATTTTGGTTTCATCTGACCATATGACATTCTCCCAATCCTCTTCTGGATCATCTGAATGCTCTCTAGCAAACTTCAGATGGGCCTGGACATATACTGGCTTAAGCAGGGGGACACGTCTGGCACTGCAGGATTTGAGTCCCTGGCGGCGTAGTGTGTTACTGATGGTAGCCTTTGTTACTTTGGTCCCAGCTGTCTGCAGGTCATTGACTAGGTCCCCCCGTGTGCTTCTGGGATTTTTGCTCACTGTTCTTGTGATCATGTTGACCCCACGGGGTGAGATCTTGCGTGGAGCCCCAGATCGAGGGAGATTATCAGTGGTCTTGTATGTCTTCCATTTTCTAATAATTTCTCCCACAGTTGATTTATTCACACCAAGCTGCTTACCTATTGCAGATTCAGTCTTCCCAGCCTGGTGCAGGTCTACAATTTTGTTTCTGGTGTCCTTTGACAGCTCTTTGGTCTTGGCCATAGTGGAGTTTGGAGTGTGACTGTTTGAGGTTGTGGACAGGTGTCTTTTATACTGATAACGAGTTCAAACAAGTGCCATTAATACAGTTAACAAGTGGAGGACAGAGGAGGCTCTTAAAGAAGAAGTTACAGGTCTGTGAGAGCCAGAAATCTTGTTTGTTTGTAGGTGACCGAGGAATTTACCAATTAATTCATTACAAATCCTACAATGTGATTTCCTGGATTATTTCCCCCCAATCTGTCTCTCATAGTTGAAGTGTACCTAGGATGAACATTACAGGCCTCTCTCATCTTTTTAAGTGGGAGAACTTGCACAATTGGTTGCTGACTAAATACTTTTTTGCCGCACTGTATATAAATAAGAGGTTCAATCGTATGATATTCATCATACTTTGGTCCTTCCTTCCTTTTCCACCCGCTTTCATCCGGTGAGGTTATTTGCTGTAAATATCACCTGGGACGCTGAGTGACAAAATAATGACAACCTCTTTTGAGGCAGAGCAATTTCCCAGAATTGAATGAGCAGGATGTGTGGAGAGTGAACAATATGTGCACTCGCCTCCAGATTGGTCTCTGTCAATACCATTCTGACATCTCCCCAAGAATGTGTTCAGACAAATAGATTGGACATCTCACAAACAGTCGCTGAGGGGAGAAATAGAGATTTAAATGCATACACACATTGTCCACTGGACTGTTTATTTTGAAACTCCCTTAGATGAATGCACTCACAAGCAGAAAGGGATCACATTAAAGCAATGGGAAAATGTGAACCAGGTTTCCAAAAATTTCATTTCAGCTGGAATATAATGTAATTGAGGTATAAATCTAACAGAGAGCTTGCTCATACAGTAACTACATGTTCAGAAATATTAGTTAATTAAAGTGTCTTTGAACGGGCTGGGTTTGTGTGACAGGAAAATCCATTCATCACATTAACATAGTAACTGTATATACTTGCATGTCAAATGTCAAAGAGAGTATTGAGTTGTGGTTTGACAAATACATGTCTCATTTATTCTTGTTATACGACACTTTGACTCATGTAAAGAACATAGTCTGAGTCGCTGGAGGTCATTAGTTTTGAATTTGAACCAAAATTAAATGTGTTTTCATCAGTATGCACCATCCGTTTTACATGTGTTATTTTTAGAAGTGTAATCTAGCATCTCTTGTTTGAATCATCTTACCCTAAAATGTGTTTTAGTGGGATGAACATGTGCTGGTGAAGACAGGTGTTTCTGTACACCACTGGTGTTAATTAAATGGTTCATTGGATTCGAAAATGAATTTTAAAAGTGACACTGTTACAAAATGATAACTGGTGTGATAAGAGAACACATTAGCAGATATCTTTGAAGTTACAGTATTAGCAATTCAATTCTTTTTAACTAGCATAAATGCAATAAACGGTAGGTTTGCGTACTGTATGTAAAGATATCTAACCTCTATGTTCTTTTCAAGGTAGTGTTGCGTTGTGTACATTAACATTACAGTATAAAAACAAATAATTTCAGTAATGGCCAGTGGTTTTAGGAGTTTTATACTCTTTACTTAATTTATATCTGCATTTAAAATTATGCTAAAGTATGATTACATGTGACCTGCCCCACCAGGGAGGGGGGGGGGGCTGCGATAATAAAAGGGGGTTAGGATACTTAACGCTAAACTGGGTTCCCCAATACGAGCCCTTAGGACAAGTCACGCAGATAAGAATAAAAGGATGGACAGGGACGCGGCCTCAAGTTCAAATGTTTACAAACGTTTATTATATAAATAATCAAGTAAAAGTTCAGTAATATAAAATGCAGATTATACAATTTATTCAGCTTTCCCAGTCGACACACCTAAGTTCCACAATTGAAGGCTGGCTCTGACAAGGAGAGAATAATTACAATATCACAAATAAAGTGATAGTTAAAAAGTGATTCTTCTGGCCAACTGCTGAGGATTTCCCCAAAACCACAATATCACCACGTGTAGCTGTATTCAATCAACACTCACTGCAAATCACTCATATCTGCATGCAAAAAGTGCCCAGCAAACCACATGCTCCACTCCACAGTATGGCCAGGATCGTCACTGAAGAAGTATAAGCAAAATGACAGTATTAGACCTTGTGGGACAGGGTGGGTCGTTACAAGGAGGGTGCTGTAGCTTTAAAGATTTAAATTACTATTTTGTACACAGTACAACAAACTAGTCAATAAGTAAAACATAGAAGGTAGGCAAAACGGTAGCAAACTAATCCTCTGATGCAAACGCATTCACTCAATCATCACCTCACTGGACACCTCCGCAACGGTGATTCTCTACAGTCTCTGCTGGGGCCGTCAAGAAGCCTCGTATAGGGGGAATACACTCCTATCAGCCAGACAACGATAACTGGAACAAGAACACTCGTAATAGTCACAGCTGATTTGGGTGAGGAGTGAGTGGGCATTTAAAGTGTGGCGGGAGGTGCTGAACTACCTACAGCTGCGCGTTTTCCTTATATGGAAGGGCCAGCTGACTAAAGAGAGGGGGTGTGTCTTAAAGGGGCAGTGGCGGCCCAGCCAGGTGAAGAAATTATCTGACAGCTAATCTAGAAAACAGTAGCACCAGCTACAATCTGCCCCCAATTTGTTGTATTGGCGACCCGCCGATATCACCCAGTACTATAACAGCTGATTAGTCCCAGGGTCTAAAATATGCAGCTACCATACTACTAAAACCAGGGACCCGAGACTGGTTACAGCCCCAAGTAGCCTAACCTCTGCTACCTCAGGCAGGCGATGAGGGTTCGAGTGTTGACCCGCTGTTTTCCGAGCTGTTCTCCTTGGGGGCTCTGTCCCGCTTCCTGAAGCCACTGCGAGGGATGAGTTTAGAGGAGAACTATTAGAAGTGGCTGGTGTTATCTGGAGCGGTCTTGATTCTTCACCAAAGGACCTGGTCACCACAAAGAGACCATCACCCGCTTCTTCCTCAAGCGTGTCCCTGCCCATAGCCACGTGGTCCTCACTCTCAGTGGGGGCATTACTGGGGTCCTCTCTCGCAGATCCTTGAGGGCAAAGATTAGGAGGTACAGGTTTGATCATACATCGATGGAGGTGTTTCACTTTGTGGGGATCTTCCAAGGGGGTCACGGAATATGTGGAGCCCCCAGCACTGGGGCTCCACCGGTCCAGGATTTTGACTCTTCCTCTTCTGCTGTGGTCTCTCACGTAGACCAGCTGTTTTTCCTGCAGGTCGCTGGCATTAGCTCCAGCGTTATGGCGTTCCTTGCGAGAGTTTGCAGATTTCTCCATTCTCCAACGTGCCCCGTCGTAGGCCACATGTAGTCGTTTTTGATGCTCCTGGACCCAGGTTTCAACTCTTCCATGGGAAGGTTCTGGAACTCTTCCCAGGAGGAAGTCAACAGGTAAATGAGGCTCCTGTCCAAACATAAGGTAGTAAGGGGACTCACCGGTAGATTGGTGGATGGTGGTGTTGTATGCAAACGTGCCCTGAGGCAAGTATCTAGACCAATTCTGCTTCCTTTCAATTGGGAGCGTACGGAGTAAATCATGGAGAGTCCGGTTGAACCGCTCACACTGCCCGTTACCCTGGGGGTGGTATGGTGTAGTCCGGGTTTTCTGAATGTCGTAGAGTTCACATAGCTGTTGAATAAGGGCACTCTCAAAATTCCTACCCTGGTCAGAGTGAAGACGAGCGGGCACTCCAAACTTGTAAAACCACTCTGTCACCAGAACCTGTGCTACTGTTGAGGCACGTTGGTCCTTCGTTGCTACAGCCTGGGTGAACTTTGAAAACACGTAAGTCATTACAAGGACATTTTCTTTGCCCTCTTGTGAGGGTTCAAGGAGAGTACAGTCAATTGCCAATATCTGATTGGGTTTGGAGGCCAGGAGGTGGCCCATGGGTGCTTTGGTGTGTGGTTGAGTTACCTTGGCAAGTGTACAGCGCTCACACTGCTGGCACCACTCTTTGATGTCTCTGTGCATGTGGGGCCAGTAACATCTTTGTCGTACAAGATCCGTTGTCCTCTCCATCCCCTGGTGGCCGTGACCCTGGTGTAGCTGCTGCAGAACTTCACTCTTCAAACATCCTGGAAGGAGTAGTTGGTAGAAGTCCTCTCCTCCATCTGGCCTCTGGGTACGGCGATACAGCAGTCCATCCATCTGGGTGATCCTTTCCCATTGCCGACACAGCTCCAGGACTTGGGGAGAGAGGGCTGCTCTGTCTGCCCTGTCTGGGTGCTTGTGGCTTTCCCAGTAATGTAAAAACATCCCTATAACTGGGTCAGCCATCTGAAGAGCAGCCAACTCAGTGCCTGAATGTGATGGAAGGGAAGAAATGGCAGCTTGGATTACCAGATTATAGGCCTCTGAGCTGCAAGGTTTCTGCAAGGCCTTGGGAATGAATGTCCCTGATAGGGGCAGCTCTATGACCTCCTTGGGTGGCACAGGGTGCCTTCTTGAGAGTGCATCAGCGTTAACGTTGGCCCTGCCTGACCTATACCGAAGGGTGTAATCAAAGTCTGCCAACGTCGCGGCCCAGCGCTGTTCAGTAGCCCCTAACTTTGCTGTATTCAGGTGGCTGAGGGGGTTATTATCAGTCCAGACAATGCATTTTTGGCCCTGCAAGTAGTCCCGGAATTTCTCTGTCATGGCCCACTTTAATGCCAAGAACTCAAGCTTCATGGAACTGTAATTGGACATGTTTCTTTCTGTGGGTTTCAACCCACGACTGGCATAAGCTACAGGTCTCACTTTTCCATCCTGCTCCTGCGAGAGAACTGCTCCTAGACCGCCATAACTTGCATCAATTTCCAAAATGAATGGAAGGGAAAAGTTTGCATAAGCCAGGACAGGTGCACTCACCAACTTTGCTCTGAGATCCTGGAAACTCCTGTCGCTCTCTTCAGTCCAACTGTCCCCCAGAGGTTGCCGCTGCTTCCGGCTGTGGGTCTGTTGAGCCTCTGCAACTAATCGGTGAAGTGGGGCAGCAAGCTTGGCAAATCCCTCCACAAAGCGCCTGTAGTAACTAGCAAAGCCCAGAAATGATCGTAACTCCGACACAGTAGTGGGGCAGGTCCAGTTTGCCACTGCAGAGATCTTATCCGGATCTGTAGACACACCATCAACAGAGATGGCATGGCCGAGGTACTTTACCTCCTTTTGGAAGAATGCACATTTGCTCAGCTTCACTTTCAAGCCCTCTTGCTGCAGCTTGTTCAATACAGCTCCCAAACGGTCCAGCTGTTCATCCACTGTGGAAGAGAATACGACAACATCATCCAAATACAACAGTAGGGATTGACAGTGCTGGGCCCCGAACATCCGCTCCATCAGTCTCTGAAAGGTGCTAGGTGCGTTACAAAGGCCAAATGGCATTCTATTGAATTCAAACAAGCCAAATGGTGTGCAAAAAGCAGTTTTCAGTTTGTCTTTTTCTGCCACAGGCACCTGATGGTATCCACTTGCCAAATCCATGGTCGTGAACCACTTTGCTCCTGAGAGTGCATCAAGCGATTCCTCGATCCTCGGCAATGGGAAGGCATCCCGGCGCGTCTTGCTACTGGATGGATACTGCCATCTTTCTTCCGAACGATGACGATTGGAGAGGCGTAGGGGCTGCTACTCTCTCGGATCACCTGGCTGTCTAACAACTGTCGAATATGTGCCTTCACTGCCTCATACTCTGAGGGGGGTACTCTCCTATATCGCTGACGGACTGGTACCTCGTCTAGGAGGGGTATCTCATGGATAATTAGGTCAGAGCACCCTAAATCACCATCATGTGTGGCAAACACGGTCTCATACTGCCTCAATAATGACCGGGCTTTGACCTGATCTGCAGGAGGGAGTACTGACAAGTCTACCGCTGAGATGGGGTCTACAAAGAGGGCCTCTGAGCCAACCTGAGAGGATATGGTAGCCGTGACCTGCGTCATGGGGGGAACAGACACCTCAGTGATTCCTTTTGGTAAACTCACAATTTCAGCAGGGCTCAGCGTACCAACGGGGGTGCGGGGGTGAAGGGTAGCATCAGTAGCACTTACATTTACCACTGGAATATAGGCTGTCCCTCTCACTACTGTGACCATGGCTGGGGACACTAACACACCTGCAGGGAGATGGCTTTTAGCAGTGAGTGGCTCAAAAAGACCGGCACCAGTGGCACCGAACCCACCCTGGGGACATGTGGTGGCAACTATCTTCACTGTACCAGCAGGAATGCACACTGGTCTCCGCCCCCTTACCCTTACCATGCCAATTGTAGTGGTGTTTGTCTCTACCTGACAACACTGCTGGAAGGCTTTGTGCCAAGGGGAGGAAGGTTGATGAACAAAAGGGAGGTCAAACAGGGCAGCACTGTGCTTTTGAAAGAGCTCATTGTAGCATTCTTTGATCACATTCATACCTAGAATACCTGGCACCTTAGGCTGGGGTAAATGTGCGGGGGGGTCCTTAACGACCAGAATTCCCCGACTAGGGACCACTTTGCCCAAAACTTCTACATCAGTCTCTAAGTAACCAACATAAGGTATTTCGATGCCATTTGCTGCATGGAGTTCAAGCCAATGACAGGAGTTGAGACCTCCCTGAAAATGCTGGGCAAAGAAACTCTGAGTGATAGTGGTTACCATTGAGCCCCAAGTGTCGAGTAAACAATTAATCTCCACACCGCCCAGGCCAACAGTTACAGTTGGGCAGGACCCTAACAACTTTGAGACAGCGATGTCATCCTCTGAGCCAGGAACATTCCCTTCTGAGTCATGGCTCTGCAGACCAGAAGGCATTAGTTTTCCGCCGGCTGCTGGGCATTGGCTGAACCCAGCATAGGGCTTGGGGTTTTGCTGAACACGCTGATGGGGACAATTTCTAGCAATATGCCCTGGCTGCTGGCAGCGTCTGCACACTACAGGGGCATTTGGAGTGAACTGTTGCTGTCTAGGGATATTTTGTAGCTGCAACATATTCTGAGAGAGCTGGTTAATTTGTTCTTGCTGTTTTCTCAACATGTCTTTTAACTGAGCCATATCATCTTGAGCCTTATCATTAGCTGCAACAGCCATCCCACCCTTGTCCTGGGAACCTAGGACTGCACAAAATGATGGCACGGAGTGACTTCTCTCTCTCACACTAGGTGACTGGCCCTCCTGTTCCCATCTAAATGCTTCTGTCCTGACATCGAGTAAGGTATAATCTGGGTGCATGCGAACCAGGCGTTTTAACTCTCTACGTAAGGCAGGTTCCAGTACATGCTCTACAAATTGGTCCCTTATCAGTACAGCTGAATTGGTCATACCTCCGGGGGTGCTTTTAACCACTCTCTCCATGAGGCAGAAGAGGGCATGGGAATACTCCTGGAGGGATTCTCCAACTAGCTGCTTTCTGGAAAAGAAACTCTCTTGTAGAGCAACATAAGATTTAGAACAACCATACATTTCTTGCAGAATAGTTAAGATTCGTTCTGGATTTTCGCGTTCACCTTGTGGCCGGTACCGAATCTCCTCTCTAGCCTCACTTTCCAGATGGTCATAGATAAAGTAAGCCTGATCTAGAGGAGAGAGGTAACGAGCCCGCATGCTGGACCGCACCTCCTCGACCCAATCACTTATCCCAATACCAGAGTTACCTCTAAACACCGGACATTTGCGTTCTCTGGGAAGGTAGAGAACTCTCTCGCTGGTGTGAACCCCCCTTGAGTTGGAGGGTTGTGGTGCAGTGGATGGGCCCCCATCAGCGCTGGTCGAACCTCGAGATACAGCACACTCCTGTCGCAGCTGCTCATTGTCAGCCTTAAGCTGGGCAATCATGTCCCTTAAGTCTTGTAGATCAGCCTCCATGGCTACTGCGGCGGGAAGAAAGAACGATCAGTTACTGGTTGCAGGTGAATTAATTCAAGGTCCGTACAGCACAGCCAGGTCTTCAATCCCGCAGCTAGTCCGCTACCGTTTTGCCCCTTACCTCTACACAGCCTTGTCTATTTACGCCTCAGAAAACAAATAATTAAAGCACTAAAAAAATACAATTGTATCGTACAAAAGAACTAGAAGCACACGTCACTGCTTTATACCATCCTGCCGACAACGCCAAAATGTGAACATGTGGCCTGTAAACGCCAGGCTTCTTGACGGCCCCAGCAGAGACTGTAGAGAATCACCGTTGCGGAGGTGTCCAGTGAGGTGATGATTGAGTGAATGCGTTTGCATCAGAGGATTAGTTTGCTACCGTTTTGCCTACCTTCTATGTTTTACTTATTGACTAGTTTGTTGTACTGTGTACAAACTAGTAATTTAAATCTTTAAAGCTACAGCACCCTCCTTGTAACGACCCACCCTGTCCCACAAGGTCTAATACTGTCATTTTGCTTATACTTCTTCAGTGACGATCCTGGCCATACTGTGGAGTGGAGCATGTGGTTTGCTGGGCACTTTTTGCATGCAGATATGAGTGATTTGCAGTGAGTGTTGATTGAATACAGCTACACGTGGTGATATTGTGGTTTTGGGGAAATCCTCAGCAGTTGGCCAGAAGAATCACTTTTTAACTATTTAACTTTATTTGTGATATTGTAATTATTCTCTCCTTGTCAGAGCCAGCCTTCAATTGTGGAACTTAGGTGTGTCGACTGGGAAAGCTGAATAAATTGTATAATCTGCATTTTATATTACTGAACTTTTACTTGATTATTTATATAATAAACGTTTGTAAACATTTGAACTCCCTGTCCATCCTTTTATTCTTATCTGCGTGACTTGTCCTAAGGGCTCGTATTGGGGAACCCAGGTTAGCGTTAAGTATCCTAACCCCCTTTTATTATCGCAGCCCCCCCCCCCCTCCCTGGTGGGGCAGGTCACATACATAATTTACAAGCGGCCAAGATGGGCTTTCTCCGCAGGGTGGCTGGTGTCTCCCTTAGGGATAAGGTGAGAAGTTCGGTCATCACGGAGGGACTCGGAGTTGAGCCGCTCCTCCTTCGTGTCGAAAGGAGCCAGTTGAGGTGGTTCGGGCACCTAGTTAGGATGCCACCTGGGCGCCTCCCTAGGGAGGTGTTCCAGGCACGTCCAGCTGGGAAGAGACCAAGGGGTAGACCTAGGACCAGGTGGAGGGATTATATCTCTTCGCTGGCCTGGGAGCGCCTTGGGATCCCCCAGTCAAAGAAAGTTTGGGGCTCTCTGCTGGAACTGCTACCCCCGCGACCCGACCACGGATAAGTGGGAGAAGAAGATGAGTACATAATGATGATAACATACAGTATATTTACTTTTCAATAGTAAAAGTACTCATTATACAGTATTCCTTTATGCTATTCCTTTATTATCACTGATGCATTGAGCTGTATTTTATTGTTGCAGCTACATTAAATGTCTTTATATTCAGTTGGGTCGTTTTATTTAAAGCAATATACATTATATTTATAATACACCTTAAATAGTATGTTGATAAACAAACATTATAAGCAACTGTATTGAGAATTATCCTTGAGTTATTATTATTATTATGAACAGAAGCACTAACCTGAATCTGGTGGCATGTTCTCTGCTGTGATTTGCTGCCGTTTTTATATCATTGTTAATGATTATATTTGGACCTTGAAAGGTTGAACACACAAAAGAAGTGCAGATGTTTGCTAATGGTATTTCTTCCGTATTTTTCTATAATAGACCAAAAAATACTTGATTAACCGTTGTCAGGTTAATGGACAATACAATTGTGTTAAGCTAAAGCCCTAACTTATAATATCATCTAATAGTTTATAAAGAACATTTTAATACATGAAATAACAATTACTGTGTTGCAGGGAGGTAAAAAGTGCAATATGTGGAGTGGAAGCACAAGATATTATATATATTTGGGGCGGTGGTGGCGAAGTCCATAGGGACTTGGCTTGGCAACTGGAAAGTCATCAGTTCAAGTCCCGGCAAGACCAAGTGCTACCGAGGTGTCCCTGAGCAAGGCACCGTTCCCTACACTGCTCCCCGGGCGCCGTTCAAAATGGCAGCACACTGCTCCTAACACAGGATGGGTCAAATGCAGAGAAACAATTTCCCCACGGGGATTAATAAAGTATATCAAAATCAAAATACAAAACAAAAAAAAGATATTATGAAATGAAAATACAATATCTCAAAATGTAACTTGCATTTCAGTTGTTTGGTACCTTACCTAATTTCGTGAAACTGAATCATGTTGCTGACAGATGGCATATCGTTCTTCACATAAAAAAATAATTAGGGATATTTGGAACACATTAAAACAAAGTATAATGGAATTCATTCTTAGTTTTTAGCTCTTAGGATATTCCACATTGTTTAAGTTCATGTGCCCTCTAGTATTGCCATTTTAACAAAAGAAACAATGATCTTTAGTCATAAATTCCAGGTAACATTTTATCAGGGTTGAAGCATGGCATTTTGAAATGAAGCTCCCCAAATGTTAAGTGTTGCCAGCCTGTGTTACTCTGTCAGATCCAGCCGCTGTAGATGAGGTTCTGTTATCAGAGTCTCCGAGCAGCGCAGGGGAAGAGTGACACAAAAGCAGGGAGTCATAAAACATTCAACATCATTCAAAGTCTTTTCTCCCGTGCCCGCTTAGACAATGTGACATTCAAAACAACTGGCAAATGTCGGTCCAGGAAGCATATTTCAGGAAAACCTTGAAACATTTGTTTCCCTGAGAATAATGTAATGTAGAGGAAGGGGGGGGGGGGGGGGAACCTGTTTGAACAAATGGTTGGTCTTGACACATTTAACTGTCACTCATTGTCTTGTGAAAAGTATAGCGAGTGTCGTATTCATATTTCCAGGCTGGTTCCAATAACGTCATAATAATATTCTTTGGCAGGCATATGCTTTTGAAATAATAGGATACCATTTTGCAGGGAAAGTAATGCTGTTTTTATTCTGAATCCTGAGAAAATCCCACCTCATTTAGACTTGATTAGACACTGTTTAACTGTGTTTTTCTTGAGCTTTCTTCACATTTATATTCAACATGGTAAACAAAATGAATTCCTTGCGCAAATGCATCTCTTCAGAATTAAAGTCGGCATGGAAATGTGACGGGGAGTTCATTTCGCTTCTTTATTTCATATTCTTATGAGGTCTTTAAAATCTAAGTGCTCTTTTTTCTTTCTCCTCACCTATTAGAGAACACAGCTGTGAGAAAAAATAAACAAAAGAATAAAGTTACCATGTGTTGAACTGTTTAGGCGCTAAGCAGAGGTTTGATGAATTACAAGTCAGTTAGTCCATTTTGCTGATGGCATGCACATTTATTTATGACTCTGAGACTGGGAGAAAATGAAATCATCATATATTTCCAAACACTCACGCCGTGTTTTAGATTAGGGGAATCTATTTGGGATGGAAACGCATTCTATGAATAAATTGTTTGAATTCTCTTTCTAAACTACTCTTGGAGCACTCAAACATTGCCTGTGCTCCTTTCACCCATCAAGCTCTTGAATTCACAAAGAATGTGAAGAATCTGAAAAAGATAAACATCTTAATTTCAGGGCACTACAAGACACTGTCTTCCTCCAAGTCAAGAGAGTTGTACTTTGGATCGAAATACCAAAAAAAAGTGTCCACTTTTGATTTATAGTCATGGAATAAAATGCAGCCCATTTCGCATGATTTGGTGGTTATCCTATTTTACATTTTCATCAAATCACATTCTCGGGCCATATCTGTAAAATTGAGAAATCATCAGAGCTGAAGTAGTGGGATATTGGAAGTTCAGCTTCATCAGCAGTCTGTGCTGCTGAAATGAGAGACCTTCAGTGGGCTCCTTCATCCTCACCCACCGCCTTCACTTTCTCCCTCTCTGTTTTTTAAAAAACTCTCCATCTCTCACACTCTCGTTTGATCCTCACTCAACTGCACAAGATGTGGTGAGATCACACTACGGCTTCTTTATCTCCACTTGTGTGAAATAATTTAATTGAAGTCACAGCGTATTCAGATCATAATATTTTATTGGTGTATTGAGAGATACAGCTGCAGACAGATCTGGAGTAAAAGCCTATGTGCATTACTAATGTAGTGATGATGGTGGTGCTTATATTACTTTTAGATAACATGGGCTTTAAAATTGTTATCCTGGATCTTGAGTGAGGCATATACTGTATATAGGTAGAAGGAAGTGGGTCCATGGGATCCATTATAATCTATAATAGAGTGAAGGGCCCACTTGAGATGTTAAAGTAATGGCTACTCTTCCAACAAAACTGGGATTTGTTTAGCTCCCTATTACTTTCCCCAGCCCCATATCAATAATATGTAATTAAATTGATACACTATTGATCTTCATACAGTAATATGCATGTTAATTAAAGGATAAAATGCTGCGGCATGCACATCTGAACCTCAATTTCATTCTCATTGGACTGCATCCTCACAAGTGGTTTGCAATGTAATATGCAATCCGCTGATGGCTTATTAAGATCTTTACAGTCATTTAATCTGAGACTGCGGTCAATTATATCTCTCTGGAGGAGCATTGCAGTTTAATTTGATATAAACAAAACAATAGGCTGTGAAGCTGTGGTCATGATGGAAGTTGATACACCCCCTCTCTCTCTCTCTCTCTCTCTCTCTCTCTCTCTCTCACAGTCTGTGCTGGAACACAGTCTGAGCTGCATCCTCCTCAAGGGACCTTCCGCGTTGTTTGTAAACAATAAATAATATTAATTTCATAATGGACACCTTCATTGGGTGGATGCTTATCGACCAGGCGAATCAGTTGTCTTTATAGGCTGCATATGTTGTGAGTGTAATTGCAGCACTTTATGAATGGACCCAGACAGTGTAACCATCCGCAACATACAAATGAGCCTCATGTATTCTTAATACTTATCGGTCACTGAGTCGGTCTCTTTGGATCATGGCTGCCTTGAATAATTCAACATGATACAAGAGAAATGGTGCTTCTGTCTCAGTTTCATGATTGATTGCAGGAGAACAAGCCGCTTCAAGCTCAGGATATTGTAATTTAAGCCAATAACTGAGATAAAATTCATTACAAGCCCACTAATCAATGAACAACTATATGTGTCAACTCCCCAAAGAGCTGTGATTTCTCCTTGTAGTCTTCTGAGAAGCCAAGGGGGTCAGCACGCTGGACCTGGAAGAATCAGTGTAAGAATAAAGGTTGTGTTCGAGGTTGCGCCCCGCTTTGACTCAGCAAACACATCAGAGCGAGAAAACACACTCGAATAGTTCCATTAAAAACAGATGAAGCTGAATTCCCTCCCTGTACGAGGATAACATAACTGACTGTGCATTTATAGTCTCACATCCTCATTTGAAATGCATGTAGCTTTTGGCGCTTTTCACAAAGAAAAGAGGCACATACTGTGGCTGGAGCTCCAGCTTGCACCGCCTGATAGGATGCAGAGCAGATTAGCAGAATGAGGGAGATCATTACGAGCAACCTCACAAGTGACCGAGGCTGAGTCATTCTGTTGCATTTAGCTGCTGTGCGCCTCCCTCCCTCACCCCTTCATATTGGCACTGCTCATCAGGGTTTGATCGTAAACGATGTGGCTGTGAGGCTGTGTGTTGCTGCATGTTTGCTACTGCTTTGTGCCGTCATTCTCGCTGCGCCTTTGACCTTTAGCGAAGGATGCTGGATGGAGAGAAGGCTTAATGAGTTTGTATAATAGCTGAGCTCTATCTGAGGAATCATCCATCTACATGAGCCCCATAATTAGCTGGTAAGACAGTGGTCTAGCTCTGTGCTTCCACTTATTATTCTGCTGACTATTATGTGGGAGTGGAGAAATGGATAAACAAAGACACAAAACCCCCATCTGAAGCGTATTAATAATCTGCTGTCGATTCTGGCAGCGTTGTAAAAGGCATGGCTGAGCAGTTGAAAATCACTCCGCTGACACCCCCTGGAAAATAAGTAGAAGCTATCTGGAACATAAGTCACATCCTGGTCTGAGTTTGGTGACAGGTGTGCACTCTCATGGGAGTGCTAATCCTCCTGCTTCTTCTTCTGTGTTTGTCCGTCATTGATGTACTGCAGCACTCACACAAAACATCAAGACAAAGCAGAGGCATATGCAACTGAAATTCAATGACATGCAGATGTGATCTGTGTGAATTTGTATGCAAAGCACCGATCTGATTCCTATCATGCAGGGCTGGATGTCATATCCATCATTTTCATGTAATGCACAATATATGAAAAGCACATTTGCGAGGATGCAGATGAAATAATTTCCATTCTGTCGTGCATTGAGAATATGTGGTTAGTTATGTTTATTCGAGATATGTAAATGTTTGCTTAAGAAGGGATATAACAGCAGCGCGCGCTCAGGACGCTCCAGTCCCAGCAGGCACGCGGGATCCGCTCCTGGTTTTGCTGCTCCGCTCTTCGCAGCTTACTGACTCTCACCAGTCCAGCATTTCTGTGCAAGCAGATGTTCTTCCTCTACTGGCAATTCTTACCATTTTCGCATTTGGAGAAGGTATTATTTCGCGCGAAGGCTGCAAAGTAGACAAGAAGCTGCAGAAACTGCCTCCCTCCTCGGCTCAGTGAGAGAGGGAGAGTTTTGAACGGATAGCGGCTGTGGAGAAATACAGAAGACTACAGTAGATAAACCCGCGGCGGAGGGCAATCAGCAGTGTATTACCACACCTGTGATGCGTTGTTCAGAGCAACGAGGACGCACCACCAGGATACTGATGGCTACGATACGGAGGGAGGATATGTGTTGAGGAAAAGACTTGGGCGTTGTGAACAAGGCTTTACGAACTACAGAGGACTCTCTTCGGACGTTAAAAAGCCCAGTGTACTGGTGTTTCTTCTCAGCTCCCTGCCCTTTTAAACTTAAGCGATACAAAAACACCAAGATGCCCTTACTTCTGGGCCCCTTTGTCCGCTGTAGGTTCAGCGCCACGCTCCGTGTGCTCTGGCTCGTCTTCGCTGGCTTTACCTGCACTGGTGAGTGTCACTTACGTTTTTGGTTACTTTTGTTTAACATGTGTGCCGAGGGGAAAACACATTAAGTAGGCCTACGTACAGAAATGCTGCACGCGACAAGTTGCTCGAGATTGTGGCCAAAATGTAGTCGCGCGTGACGGAGCACGTTGCTGGCAGGTTATTGTTCCATAATTTGCTAGCACTAACACTCCTCAATTAGCCTGCACCTTCAAGGTTAAGAGGAGAAAGTGTGTCGCCTCTAACATGTGAACCTAGGTTTAAACTTAAGGCAAATGTCAACTATCATTTTCCACGTTTGTTGTGTTTCCCATATATTTATTTTAAGCAGCGCATGCAGGACAAAGCCTGTTTTATCGCCACGGCCGTGACTGTAAGGGAAGTTAAGAGCTACACCTGCTTGAACCTGCACTATAAGAGATGTTTTAAAAGACGGGCCCCTATCAATAAATGCGGTGCTCAGTAACATTGCCGCTGTTTAAATCTGTCACATACACAACCTTCAGCACAGTCTAGCTCCAGTATAAGGCAACAAATATATCCTCGCGTTATCAATTTGTTATCAAATCTTTGAGCCGTCGGGCTAACCGTACGTTCATGTGTTCATTCATTTAACCGGGTGCTCTGCTGGCTACAGTTAGGATCCTTTAACTCCACGTTTCTCTCCGGAAAGGACTTGCTGCATATGCAGTATGGTGACAGCTTTACGGAGTTAGACGACCTACTCGCACTGATGAGTTACATTTTATGACGAGCCTCTTGGCCAGACACTCCCGATTGCATGCAAATGTGCTTTGATGTACAAAACAATCTCAGAGGGGTTAGCTATAGTACTCTGACAAGGAGACACGTTTCCCTCAGCACCTACAAATAAGCCATTTGTGAGGGAACATAATGCAGATACAGATTTCCTTTCTACCCAATATGATTTTTCATTTAGAAAATCTAATTTGCTCATAATGATAGTAATTATCAACAATACTGGCGCAAATGGCACTTTCATTTTTACGATAACACCACACAACAAATAGTGCTGGTTATTGACCTTTAATATTGCAGGTCACTCTATAGTGAACAGTTCATCCATTGAAATCAATGATTTGATCAATGCAATCACCCTGTAGCCCATAAAGCACCATTTCACATTAAAGCCCCGTGACTGTTTTTAATAGCACTTCCTTGACTCATTCTCCCTAATGCTAAATATCATCCTGACAATGCCACACAGCTGGAAGCAGCTGGTATGTATCCGAGAATTTCACACATCATTTGCCATGTGCTTGTTTCCGAACTGTTAACCTTGCTTTGGACAGGATGCAAACATGTTAAAGTTGGTGTAATTGGGTCTCTTGCTCCAGGACACTGAGATGATGAATTAAGAGGGCTTTTCTCTTGCATTAATTAGTGTATAATTATGAATATATTAGGATTAAAAAAACAGTCATGCTTTAGGGAACCTCATATATCAAGCTAAGTAAGTGGCAGTGCGATGGTATTTACAAGTCATTTTATGATGCATGTTGAAGCTGATATATTTAGATTGGGTTGCTGGGTTATATGTTTGGGTCGGTGGATCAGTAGGCGTTGCCTCAGAGCAAGAAGTTACTCGGTGCCTTGGTTCTGTGTGTGGAGGTTGCGTATCTATCGTGTTCATTGTGCTTCCTTTGGGTGCTATGGTTTCCTCCTACAGTGCAAAGACTTCTCTAAATTCCAATAGATTTGATACAGTTTGTGTTTCTTTGTTCACTCTTTGATAGACTGGAGCCCTGCCTTTCACTCAATGCATGCTGGGATAGCCTCACAGCCCTCCTGTGACCGTGAATAGCAATGAGCCAGTTTAAAAGAAAAATGAATGCAGGGAAAGCTCAAATCTGTTTTTATTCTAGTCTGTCTACTTTATCACATGTTTTGGCAGACCCCTGTTCAAGTCTGTCACACTCTATCATACATGAGGTCAGTACAAGCTTCTTTTTCAGCTTCCATCACAGCTTACAGGCTGCATTTATAGGACAGGGTGAGTTCCAGAAATGGATCTGAAGGTAATTTGGTAGCCAATTCTTTCGGCATCAGGGCTGGGACAGTCTCAGCAGAGATCAGTCGAGCTATCCTCTGTGAGGCAAGGCGCTGACTCGGCATTTATCCGTATCAAAAGCCGACTTGTCTTTTTTGCAGGAAAACACAACTCAGTCCGTAATGAAGGTAGGCCCGTCAATCTAGATTTGAGCTATGTGAGCACTTTCTCTTCCACTGTTTTGCGAGTGTTCTGATGAGCAGAGGGGTAGGTATGCAGCATGCATCCTTAGGAACAAAGGACCGTACTGATTTGCCTGTGTGTGTCCATTTGATATTTTCAGTATTCGAAGTGAATGGCCCCGTGTGTGTTTGAGAGGGTGTTTCCACAAGGATGTGCATGCATTTCTGCTGCATGCATTAGGTTTATGTCTGCAAACTATTCCATCTCCTGTAGCTTTTGTTTTTTCCCATTTATGTAAACGTGCCTGTTGTTGTTACTTTTTCTTGAAAAGATCATCAAAAAGTCAGTTTTCAATGCACAACAAATAAATCCTGTATTTTTCTTTGTTTTTCCTTCTGCCCAAAGAGAGTGTTGCCAAGCAATTGTTGTCTGGTTCAGCTAGGGAGCAAGGGACTTGGTATCCGGTACCTTCCTACCAGTGCGAACAGTCTCCTCCGAGCAATTTCCAAGGGGTGTAAACCTTGTGATGATGCAAGGAGATGGCCATTAAATGACAACAAGCACACATCTATTGCATAATACAGTAATCTGCAAGTTCCGATTTTATTTGTACAGATATAAAAGGGACTATTTTGCTAGAAGTCTCATCATTCTAATGTGAATCATCTTAGAGTTGTCTTCTGGCAGACAGATTTGTCTCTCTTCATTGACTCACTAAAGAATGCGATAAGGAGAGAACAATCTGGAATTAACATAATTTATTGGGAGAAATTGCCTTCTGGTCAAAATAATTTAAAACTACTTTGTTTCTGTCCCATAGCTAATGCACTGCACATGATCGTCATGTATTTGCAGTGATATGGCATTTTACAGAAAGTGATCATTTAGTACCAGAAAGAGTTTGTGTTCCCTCTAGTCATGGAAGATGAATTTAAATGACACAGACAACGGGATGACTTGTGCATTGGGGAGGGTTTATTTGATATACAATTATTTATTTACCCAGTGAATTAGCATGATGTATAAATGAAAAATGTATCATGCAAGGAAGCAATTACACTTTAGGGGGGAAAAGTAGTGAAATAATTAACATGATTTTATTCCTCAGGAATACAAATGCTTGTGATGAATTGTATGCTGCTTACAGAATTTAAATTGGACAATATGACACTGAAAATGAGTTGGAATTTCTCATTTGCAGGACAGAGCTGATAATGTATTGCTTTTTTTTTAATTCACTTGCCATCATGGTCATTTGTCGGAAGGGAAGAATACAGACCGGAATGACCTGTCTTCCTGTCCAAGTCTTGCAAAATGTTATTTCTTCCGTTTGTGTAACTGAGATTAATGGAGGCAGAGATAATAGTTCAGCATAAATGAATAAAAGGTAAACGATGCTTGTCAACACTGGTCAGTTTTTAACAATGAAAGAGTATGCTCCATTTGGTGACAAATGCCTCTGCGACTTATCTTTCAGAAGGCTATGTCCCCGCGCTTATCATTTGCAAATGGCAATCTTGAGGCGCAAAGGAAGGACACAAGCATTGCGGAGGACACATGGAGGATGGACCTTGCAGAGGGGAGGAGTTTGGTGTTATTTTCTGCAGTCTGTGCAGAGGCCCTGCAAAGGCACTATATCTCTGTCAAACTCTGCCCTTTTGTTTCAATTACCCCATTTCTATGATTCAGGTCTATGTGAGAGCGCTTAGGGGTTGAAGTTGGGCTGTTTCCCTCCTGAAATGTGGTGCACCGTGGCCACTAGCTGTGCTTTTCTATCTAGGCAGCATCAAATTGACCCCTCACCTTGGAGGTGGGATGAGATTACCCTATGTTTCAATGGGAACCTGGACTATAATTCATTTACGGCCACACTCTGTGACATGAGCAGCTGTAGATTGCCCTCAATCTCTACTGTTGTTTCTGTCGCTGCTAACCATCCTTTGCTAGCACTCATTTAGCCTCAAGGGCCACAAATGAAAAGTCGTGATAGGCTTGTTGAGCTGAGTACTAGGTCTTTTTTCTCTGGAGGGTCTAATCGAATGTCCTTTTCCCGGGTTCATCTCTCTCGCTCTAACACTCTTATGGAGAGAAAGAGCATGCATCGCTGACCTTGATCCTTGATTCCACAGTGTTCCCTTGCTGGGGAAAAAAATTCACCTCAGCAAAGAACATGGGACATGTGAAGGTTGATATCCTGGATGTCAATCACAATAGAATCGCCACCAATGCAGCCAAAGAGAACATTGCTGCTGTTTTCCTCCCCAGAAGGCTAGGATTGTTTTGTGACCAGAAAACTATACATCAGTAGATTACTAAAACAGCTTGATGTGTGCATTGACCTTGGCTGCAGTATTTGTGTGAACCTTTTTTATTGGTAATGTTTGTTTTTAGTATACCTGATGTGCTGTCTTGCTTTTCACCTTGTACAGTGAGAAAAGTGGTGTGTTAAGAGATGTTTCCGGAATCCTTCCTGTTCTCTTAGTGATCAATACTCTTCTCCCAATGGTTAATTGGCCATCAGTCACTGTCAGAGGAAGCGCTTAGAAACCCAGAGGTGTCTTGGTGCAGCTCATAATAAGAGTGTCCAGTCCTCCGGGTCCTCTCCTGGCCTTTACTTCAAGCCAGATGGTGGCTGGGGAAAGCACATCTGAATGCAATGTGGAGAGCCATAGATTAATAGTTCCTTAGTAAGGCCACCAGGGAGCGATGTGAAAGCCACTTCCACTTCATCATACAGTGGACTGTAGACCATGCGGTGGGAAAGCAACTTTGAAACGGTGTGAAGGTCATGTGATTTTAAATTGACTTTTTGTGGATTTAGGTCTGATATCATTGGATACAATCCAAATGTGTATAGCTCATTGTTATGCTCCCCGTATTTAGTATTTATTTTGTAAAATACATAATTAGATATCACCTAAGGCTACCCAGAGAGGCCTGCTGGCGCTTGATTGGCAAGGGTAGCTGAGGGAGGACTGGCTCAGCCTGAGCCAGAAAGTGATTTTGTTGACAAGACAGGAGGCACAGTGACCTTTCCTAATTATGTGTATGTGTCCAGGCACTGATGCCTTAGGCAAGCAATTCAACTGAGTCAACAGAACGCTGACTCTCAGAGCACATTTAAGCCCAGACAGCATGTTATGTGATGTATGTTAAGAATATGCTGGGTTTAGCAACAAGCTTGTAAAAAACAATATTGATACAACATTTATATTGTCATTTGTGTCACATTTTGCTCATGTTTGTGTTAGATCAAGTGCCTTATTTTTCTTGCCTTCTTGTACCTGTAATCCTCCCTAAAAGTCGTGCTGATGTCAGCTACGAAAGTTGATTCCTGCAAAACACAAACCATTTACCACACACCCTTATTGCGTACAATGCGTAGCAGCGAACAAGCAGCCTCTCTGATCTATGTAGGGCTCTCAAACAAACCATTTCTCGATGCAAAATGAGGTTTGAACATTACAGATTCAAAGCTTAAAGCTAAGCAGCAGATTTTCTTGACAAGGCCATTAGGAACACCGGGCTAAAAGAAAACACATTCAAGTCCTTACTCCAAGAGAATTAATAATGACAACCAAGCCACCATTGTGGCTAGCTATTAAATGTTTACATCATGCATTGCACTTGATTATGCCTTTTATGGATTTAAATGTCCACTGACAATGCATTCATGTTGAATCAAAGTGTGTTTTTATAACTGCACTTTCTTGTCATTGGTGCTTGCATTTTCACAAGACTCATACAGAGCAGCTCTGTAGGCATTGTTTGGCCCACTGACTTAGGCCCCATTTACACGGGAACGCAAACGAAACACAAGCGAACCGAATTCGATATCAAAAAAGTCTTCCGTTCACACGGATACGGCTCAATAAAAGTTTCCCTTCACACGAGACTGTAGCAGATACAACCCGTTTCGTTCACGTGTACCTTAGTGTGTTTCAGGCAGAATTAACACTGATGGTTTAGTGGTATTAGAGAAATTACTCTAATAGTAATGGGTTAGGGTTTGGGTCTCTAGGTTTATTCAATTTAAGATCATTAACAGAATGCATTGGACATCTCTCGATCGTATAGTGTTGAGCTTAATAAGCGTGTCCGTGTTGCTGGAAGTGCAGACCTGAAAACCATTTATCATGCTACTGTGTGTTGTAACTATTGTATTCTTAATTTTATTTTACAGAACATATTTACAATAGAAGTTGTAGTGATTTAGATGACATCTGTTGAATATATATATATATATATTAGTGCTGTCAAAATTATCGCGTTAACGGCGGTATTATTTGCGTTAAAATATTTAACGCATTTAACGCATGTGCAGAATGGCCCGCCCCATACGTGCCACCAGTGGCAGCGCCAGGGTATGGCTGGGGTAGGCTACACCCATACCAAGAAATGGCTTACCCCCACCATGAAAAATGATGTTAAAGTAAGCAAAATAAAGTCTGCCAACTCGCGCGGAGTAAATTGCACAGACAGCAGTTAGTAAGATTGATTTCAGCAGCCACGGTTTTGAAAACTTTTGTCACGTAGTGATCGTCTTCTCAATAGAACATCTTTGATAACGGCGTGGTGTTGTTGCAGGAAGTCCCGACGGAGAATACTGTAGTACAGGGCAGAGCCATATAATAGTAATAATATGGCTCTGGTACAGGGGTGCACATAACTGGTACGCAGGTTATGTGCGTAATCTGAAATGCGTACGGTCACTTGTGTCACAAAGCGCATTTGCGTACCGACGTACTTGTGAAGCTTTTCCAGAAGGCGGTTAGATCACCGGACGACAGAGTCGGTCTCCGTGTGCTGTGCACAGACAGGGCTGCTGTTAACGTCGGTCTGTACAACGGACTTGTGCCAAAACTCCGGCCCAATCCCAAACCACTCCCTCGACCCTACCCCTCCGCGATGGAGTGAACTCCGTCTGTAGCCACACTCGCAGCTCAACGAGGCTCCCTCCTGTCTGATGGAGGGAGGAAATACAGCAGCAAGCTTTGGGACGGCCTCCCCTCTCTCCGGCAGAAACAGGAAATGCCGTAACTGTATGTAACAACGGTTTCAAATCAGCATCTCTTAGACAAAAAGTTTAATTTAATAACTCAAATAAAACTCCAAACATCTTTCATTGAGTTTAAAAGCTCTTTTAGTTTTAAACCTGATGTTTATAAGCTTCTTAGTTTTTGCAACGGTCTGTAAATATACACAACTTTATAATAAAATGCACACATTTACCTTTTTCTAGACTAAACACAGGTATGATCCTAAGTTAAAAACATATGAGGTCATCATGAGGTTGTTAACATCGCAGTTTATCTGTGGATGTTTGCTGGAACTACTTGTAAACAGCGTGTTTCCTGACGGACACACACAGCGTGACTCCGGTCAGGTAGAGACCGGTCTCAAGTCAGCACCGCTGCAGACTCGCTGTTTGAGGGCTTGATAGCCCACTCCCCCTCCACACTCGTTGCTTTGGAACAGCCCTCAATATGGCGGACCCTCCGCGTGAACGCGCAAACGGAGGGGTAGGGTGTAGGGGTAGGGAGTAGGGGGCGGTTTGGGAATGGGCCTCAGCCAACCGGCTGCGGAGGGAGACTCCCCCCCTTCACTGGAGAACACTAGCCCCACTAGCCCCCCCCCCCCTCTGTCGACTTTCCTGAAGTACTCCCCCGTTGATAGAAATCAACACGTAATGAATTAAGACCCCACGGTTTGGTGATTGATGGGTGTGTGTGGGCTGTCTTTCATTTTGACACGCAGAAAAATGTTATAATAAACATAGATACTGTATGTTAAATTGATATATCCGCCTTCTTTCATTTATCTTTCCATTCCCACAACAATATACATAAATAAATGGCATATTTTGGACATAGTTCGAATGGTGATTAATCATGATTAATTAATTTTTAAGCTGTGATTAATCTGATTAAAAATGTTAATCGTTTGACAGCCCTAATATATATATATAGACTTTTTATTTATTGGGATAAACCCCTTGAGATGCATCATCTCGTTTTCAAGGGGGTCCCACTAATGGAGCCTGTTCAGTTGTCATTGATATGGCTTACATTATAGGTGGTTGTATTGGGATGGGTTATTGTAATTTTGTATCATTACAGATTGGAGTACATTATTTTTGTGTGTACAATTTCAAGATGCACTACAGCAGGGGTGCCCAACCTTTTTTGAACCGAGAGCTACTTTTAAAGTTGCCAGTCTGCCGAGATCTACCAGTCCAAATAGAGAGCCGTAGCCATTACTGACAGCCTACTGCCAGGTAAATACACACTTCTACTTGTATACAACTGACCTTTGTACGATTAATACTTCATAAAATACTGCAGATCCTTTATCTTACCTCTTTCTAATCTAAACACATACAAGTATTTAACTGAAGTTACACAACAGTGTTGTTGATACAGAGTTGGAGTTTATTCACACGTCACATACTACAAGAGGGTAATGTTTTCAAGAAACATTGAACAGTGCTGCCACATATGACACAGGAAAAAAAGAAAAGACCCATTATATAAAAATAGTGTCGCTACAAAAGTATAAATTAGGCTTACTAATAAGACAACTCAGATCTGAATCTACACAGGAATCTGCTGCCAAAGTGCAATAAAAAAGACAAAATTAATAGAATCAAACCCTTTTTTGTAGCATTTTAGTAGAGTATAAAAAGAAATGCCATTAAAATAGGATGCAAGCAACACTAGTTTCTTCATGTGTTTCGCAAGAACGTGACTGACATGATAAGATGCTATGGTAGCAGCACTACAGGAACTGCCAACATACAGTCTGAACTTGTGCTGATTTCAAGCTCACACTCATTAGGGAAGACATTACCATGTTCAAAGGCAAAAAAAAGCGTCTTAACTTGTGTCTCGTTTATTTTTTAATTAAGCATTTGTCATGTATACAGCATGTTGATATACCTTTCATTAGTGCACAACAAGTCTTGGGTTAAGTCTTCTGGGTGCAGTCAATTGAAGGATTTGTACTGACATCAGCAAGAATCTTCGTGTGGGTGGATAGAAGATATATTGCAGTTCTTGTTAGTGTTCAAGCCTCCTCTGTCAAAAACAAAGTATGATGTCATACTGTAGCGCTCACTCTGGCCTAGCAGATGCTACTTTAGCTTCATTGGACACTAAATAAAATGTAGTTGCTGGTATGTTGTTTACAGGCTTGAAAGTGCTTTTACAGATTATTGATTGTAATTTTGCCATTGCTTCTTTTGGGAGTTGGCAATGTTCAACCCTACATTTTCATTTAATTAGTTTGCCTTACATGCAGTTGGGGCTGGCAAACATCTGGTGACCAATAAACAAGAAAATTAGGAGTTATTTGTTTGATGTGGCTGTAATTTAATGACTGAGTTGGTGTTCAATTTCAAGCAGTGATTGACTGGCCTCTGACCGAGCCCGGTTCATACCATATTGTTAACGGCTCCTCTAATGACTTTGTTCATCCTCTATTTCTGAGTCACATTTTAACTCCCAATTCAGAACAGCTCATCACTCATGAGCTAAAGACACTATAGAGGATTATTCATCTCAATTATTCCAGATTTGACAATCTAATTGGAACTGAAAAGTCAATTGGGATGACTTGCTGAAATAGTATTTGTTTGATCCAATGGCTTGTGGAATTGGTTTTGAATACCCCCTCTGCATTAGTTGACTGATCTTAGCTTGATATCAAACATTTCTGATGTTTGCAGAATGGTCATGCATCTAGATATGAACATGTCCGGTTGGGTTTACAGATTCATCCCAAGAGTGGTCCCAAATGTCACCGAATGTCTCTGTTCACTTGATCTGACTGTTGTGTTTTAGATCATGTGTACAGTACCGAGCGGCATTGTAAGTCACTCTGGATAAGAGTGTCTGCCAAAAGCTGTAAATGTAATTGTGATGACAATAAATAGCCAATGGAGTTTACAGTACAACGGGATGTACTGTAGCTGTTTCCCTCTACAGCTGTGTTTTCATCTGTGTCAAGATATGAAATCTGTGCTCCTGATGTTAGTGACATGTCAAGAGTCAGCAGGAAACTGTTGTTTTTCCATTTCTTCACATGCAATCCAATGTAACTGCTCTTTCCTAGAGACACTTATATGAGGACATTGATAGCTGAAAGACGGTTTGCAGTCTGAATTGCCAAGTTTTTATCTTAAAAGTCCTACTTTGTGTGCCCAGTAACCAAAACATTATTTCAGCCTTAATGACAAACTACATGCTAATAATAAAAAACATGCCCTTATCTTTACTGGAGTATTTCAGACTCACTTTGTGATAGACTCAGACTTACCCAATCCAGAGTCAACAGCTGGTGTTTTTTGATGAGGTGTGACATTCTTTAATCATCCCCCTTTACAATAATTATATATTATTTTTACTTATGTGTTTATTTTTTATGTCTCTGCTATAAGCATTAATAGATTTATTTTATTTTGGGTTCTAAAATGACTCAGCTTGAGATTTTTGGTCGCATGCTCCTCTAGCCCAGCCTTGGTGGCACCAGGGGGGGGGGGCTCCACTGGGCCAGACGGATGTGATGCGGCTTACAGGGAGGGAGGCAGGACCGGGGCCCCTTAATCTCCACCAGACATGACAACTTTGTAAAAGCACATTAATCCACAATGATCAGGCGCTCCGGAGGGTTTGGGAGTGTTTTCTGATTGGGAAGCAATGTCTGACCTACAATGGATTGCACCAACCGGAGGGTCAGAGGAAGGTCATCCATACTTTCATTATCAGGGAACTAAAGGGAAACAGAATTAAAAAAAATATATATATATATATATATAATATTACAAAATATTTGTAAGGAGCGCGAAAGAAGTCATCTGAAAAGCTTTCTCTTTGTTATTTAGGTTGATCCAAACAGGCCATTCTAAGATCATACCTGTCTTTCCAGCATGTATCTTTTCCCTGGCCTCACTAAATGTACCTCCAGAGCCTAACCACCATTTATTTATTTCAAAGAAAATATTTGTAAGCATGTCAATACATCCACATAACGATTATCAAAATAGTTGAGGATTATTAATTGTTGCGGCTTTATCCTATATCTATAATCGTTATATGTCCCTGATGCAGTAAATATACACACTTTAGCTGTGTGGGTACAACTTGTCCTCATACAATTCCCAAAAGAAAAAAGACTTCAATGTGTTAGACTCTCTGTGACCCAGTAACCCTTTCCATTGTTGCTGCTGTCCCTCAGTTTGAATCTGAAGTGTTATGAATCATCTTATTTTCTATCTTTCACAAGTTCCCCAAGCAAGACTGCATTCTGGGTCTCTGAATCACCAATAGTACGTGTGATGGAAGTGCCACTGTGAGAATTCCAGAATTGGACTGTCCATACTTGGCTATTTAAAATGATATTTTTGGGTTTTAAACAAGCCCAGTGAATACTTGGACAGATTGGTTTAAGGCTGAATCATCACAAAGCCAAACGCAATTTGGCTTATTTTCTAATTTCTTGGTCTGCAACATACTCTGCAAATGGCTTTACTCTACCATTTACGCTAGGGTAATAATGATTAAGTAATAACTTTTCTGGCTGAGTCAGACTGTTGTTGAATATGTCACTATTGAACTTTTTTCCCTTAGATTTCTTTTTTATTTATTTTCCTGCAGAAATGTTGCACTCTGAAATCCTAAGCTTTTACACAGAAGCGCAGAGTTATCACTTTAAGAAGATCATTTGCTTTAAAAAAAAAAAAGAAAAGTATTTCATCTTTCTGCACTCGGCTACAAAAGTCTTCAAGTCTCTGTCCAGATTTGAAAGAGAGGATTTGTCCCGCTCGTGTTCAAAGGATCAAGATAAAAGTATGAAACAAACTAGTCCCATGTACAAAAAAAAGGAGAAAAAAAAACTTCCTTACTTGGATAACATTTCTCAGATCTCACAAAGGCGCTTTTCTCTTGCCTTGGCAGCCTTCAGCTCTCCTTTTATCAAGCTTGTCTTACCTTTCAGATTCCATTATATTAATCAACAGCATACGTTCTCATTCATAACACTCCGTTCGATGTCTCACTATGGGATGCGCCTCAACGCGTATGCAAACAGAAGCATCAATCTCATTACGCCAATCCTGATTGGCTGGTGATCTTGACGTCAACGTCAGGGAATCCACCCACCCTTTATGTAGCTTGCGCTACGACGCAGTGTCATTCAAACACCTCTTCTCGCTTCAGAGCACATCTCGATTTATCAGTAACCGGGCTAGCTTAACGGTCCACAGACTGAACCCAAGCTAACCTTCGGTCGACGGGCGCTTGCCAGTTACTTTTTTGCTTTGCAAGAAGATTGAGCAATATTAACACACCAGTTAATATTGGAATCTGCCTCGTAAGGTTTGATTTTTTTCTTCAAGCTAGTAACATACCTGTTGCTAGTTTGTTCTTCCCTCCACACCGACACCACGGTAAAGAGGACGTTCTCTTTTCTCTCTCACACCAGAGACAGAGATAAAAAAGGCACACCAGTTAATATTCTTTCAAAAATAGAATCTACACCGTCGCCTTTTTTCCTTTCGGACTAACGGCAAGGTTAGATTTTTTTTCTCAGTAACGTACCTGTTACTAGCTTGTCCACTCCACGCCAGGGACTCGGAGGGACTCGGGTCAGGGACTCGGAGGCTCGGCTATGCGGCTGCGGGTTTAACATTTCAGGCACAGACTCACACCAGGTCTGCTCGTCCTACCTCGGGCTGGAACACACCCGGGAGGCTATCGATAACCCCGGGTCGTGCAGGCATTGTACCCGCTTCACCATGAAGAGCCTCCGCCGACGGTTAGCACGCCAAGCTAGCTTGTCGGGACAGGACCCCCTCATGTCCGCTGAGTCGCCGTCCGTCAATCAAGACATGGTGGCGTCCGCCGCAGAGATTGAGCCCCGCGCTGTGTCAGACTAGGGCTCAACAACAGCGGCAGCCGCTGAACCGGAGCCCCACGCCGTTTCAGGCTGGGACCCGGTGGCGGCAAGAGCGGAGCCCCGCGCTGTGTCAAGCTGGGGCTCCCAATTGGACCTCACCATGGTTCCACCCGCGGAGGATGTCCTGGAGTTGGACTACATGGAGGACGAAGAGGATACCTCTGAGTTCCTCCTGTCTGACTCAGATGGGGATGATATCTTCGTTTCATCGGCTCAGGCTGCTAAGCCGGGAGTGATGTCCGCTCCCCCGGGCGAGAGCACACCAGCTTCGCCCGTCCTAAGCATGGACTTGCAGGCCCTGTGTCACCGCGCTGCGTCCAGGCTGGACATCCCATGGCCTGAAGCGGCCAAGGAGACCTCCAGATCTCGCTACGAGGGGAAGAACTTGCCCCAAGCAGCGAGGACGAAGAGGCAGCTCCTTCCAGTCTTTCCGGAGATGCTGGACGAGGTGTCGGTCTCGTGGAGAGACCGTCCCTTCAGCAACAAGGCCCCAATCCAGGGTGCCTCCTCCCTGGACTGTGACGGTATGGAGAGGCTCGGCCTGCTCCGCATGCCGCCCATGGAACCGCTGGTGGCAGCCCACCTCCAACCGAGGCTGGCTTCGACACCAAGCAGGAACCCCATGCTACCGACAAAGGCAGACCGGTTCCAGTCAGCGATGACCGAACGGGCCTATAAAGCTGCAGCTTTGTCCGCCAGGGCACTCAACGTCTCCTCGCTGCTGACCGCCTACCAGGCGGAGCTCTGCGAAGACATGTCGAGCAGACCTGAGCCTGCCGTGTAGGACGAGATCGCAGCGATCATGGACATTTGCCTCCGTGTGCAGCGCTGTGCAGTCCAAGCCACGGGCAAAGCACTGGGAATGATGGTGGTACAGGAGAGAGCCAGGTGGCTCAACCTGACGAACCTTCCAGACCGGGAAAAAGAGGATGTTCTGGACATGCCTATTGTTCCCGAGGGCATATTTGGCTCCGCTCTAGCTTCAATGCAGCTGAGGTGCGAGTCAAAAAGGAAGGGAGACGAGGCTCTCCAGCTCTGTCTCCCCCGAAGGTCCAGCCGCCACCTCCAATGGTCCCGCGGCCACCTCCAATGGTCCCGCGGCAGGCCTTCACCCAAGCTGTCTCACGTCCTGCCCAGTTCAAAATATCGAAGCAGCAGAGACCGCAGCCCGTCCCGGGTCCCCAGCCCAGGCACGAGGTAAGAGGGAGCTGGCCAAGAAAATCTCCGGTCCCGGCAGCAGCCGCTCAGGCGCAGCCGACCCAGGTTTTCAGCCACCAGGCGAGGAAGAAGAAGCGGGCTGCCTGACAGCCTCCTCTCCTCTCCTCGATGAAGGAGCTGGAAGTTCCCTGTTCCTCAGCTCCAGAGCACGTTCCAGTGTTGGATGCTCATGTGTTTTCGGGGTGCCGCCATGCCCCCATCTTCCCGCCGCCTCGAGTGATGCCAGAACGTCATCCTCAAGTTCGCGCCATCAGGGAAATGGACTTAACATCAAAGACGGCAAGTTCCGCTGCCTGGTTAAGTCACACAAACACATGTCATCATTGTTTCAAAATAAATCATTTTCCACTGTCATTTCCAGGCTTGAAGCCAAGGGCGCAGTCAATAAAAATGAAAAGAAAAACAATAAACAGTCTGTCGTCTCCCCCTCTTTTGAGAGTGGCTACGGCCTCTCTCAAAAGGCGGACAATAGACGGGATTGTGAAGGCACCACTGCCACGCGCATGCGCAGTGTCGGCCGGGGTTGTCAACCTGGGGTACCATTGTGTTCAGACACTAGAGGGCCCCATAACACAACAAATAGAGACACTGAGGGCAGACGACAGAACTGTGACATCTCCGCTCGCTTTGAGAAGCGACAAGTGGAGGATGCTCACAGATTCTGTTTTCAAGACAGTAACACGGGCCTACAGGCTCCAATTCGCTGTCACCCCCCCTCATTTCTCGGGCATTCTGTATTCACAGCCCCGGGGAGAGTCGGCCCATATTCTAGAGCAAGAGATTTTCTCGCTGCTAGAAAAACAGGCTATATCGATAATACCTGCCGAACAGAGTCAGAGCGGCTTTTATTCCAAGTATTTCCTCGTTCCCAAACGGGGAGGGAACGGAATTCGGCCTTTACTAGATTTGAGAGCTCTGAACAAATATCTCAAAAGATACAAATTCAGAATGCTCACTCACACATCTCTGTTGCGTCTCGTGCGCCAAAACGACTGGTTCACATCAGTCGACCTCAGAGGTGTGGACTCGAGTCACATGACTTGGACTCGAATCAGACTCGAGTCACCAATTTGATGACTTGAGACTCGACTTGACAAAATCACAAAACACTTGCGACTCGACTTGGACTTGAGCCTTCTGACTTGAAGTGACTTGATCATTTAATTCAGAGGTCTCCAACACGCCGATCGCGAGCTGCCGCTAGAAGAGCGGACTCCCGTTGGGGAGAGCAGAATCTCCAGCCGCTCCTACTCTTGCTGAAAATCCTTGCAGGCAGGGGCGGGACTTTATTTAGCTGGGCCACCATGCGGCCAATCATATGCGAGGACACACCAGGATCATACCATTATGTGAAAGAAGGGTGGGGGGCACAGCAGGTGTAGTGGTACAGGCCTGCTGCACAGAGCGACGGGGAGCCGGATTTAAATGCAAGCGCGTCGGAAAAAGTCAAGAAATGAGCGAAAACCCAAAAAAGAAGCAGCGTCTGGCTGCTTTTCAGTGATATTGGGGAAAGCAAAGCTGAGTGCAGGATTTGTAAAATGAAAATAACCTTCAGAGAAGGTTTTTGGTAACCACTCAGGATTTACTGTCAGAGGTGGGAGAAGTTAAGATCTTGTCCTTGAGTAAAAGTACCAGAGTGTAGGAATACTCGGTTACAATAAAAAGTCCTGCATTCAAAATGTTACAATTAAAAGTACAAAAGTATTAGCATCAAAATATAGTTAAAGTACCACCTGCAGAGGGATCTAGATGCAGGTGTTCTTTTCCCCATAGAGACCGCCTGGCTGCACATTATCCCTTGCATAGAGATAGATTCTGGGTCCCTTATAACATGTTGTACACAGTGATAAACATTCTGGTCACCTCAACATCAGGGATCTTAAACTTAAACTCCTTCTGAATCAAACCGCCACGGTAGCCTTACCTTACTGATCCCTCTTAAAATAGAAAAAACACGTTACTTTACCAGCAGAGAGAAAATTGATTATTAAATTATTAATGTGACTAATAAAGAGCAGTTTGATTATTAAGTATTATTCTGTTGATCGATGTCATTACATTTGGTTAAAAGCACATAATGACTTGTTTATGACTCGTTTCGTCAAAGTTTAGGACTTGGACTTGACTTGAACTTGCCCAACCTGACTTGAGACTCGACTTGGACTTGAGCGCAAAGACTTGAGACTTGACTCGGACTTGAGCGCAAAGACTTGAGACTTGACTCGGACTTGCAAAACAATGACTTGGTCCCACCTCTGGTCGACCTGAAAGACGCGTATTTCCACATCCCAGTATATTACCCACACAGGAAATATTTGAGGTTCGCCTTTCAGGGTGTCTGTTACGAGTACAGAGTACTTCCCTTCGGTCTGTCTCTCAGCCCGTGAGTGTTTGTACGGTGTAAGGAAGCCGCGATAGCCCCGTTGAGACAACAGGGTATTCGCCTGGCAACTTATCCGGACGATTGGCTCCTTCTCGCACAGTCGGAGCAGGAGGCTATTACGCAGACGAATGTCCTCGTAAAACACCTGCTCGACCTGGGTTTTGTAATAAACACAGAAAAGAGCATGTTGTCTCCAGCCCAGACTGTACTCTTCCTGGGCCTACGCCTGAATTCGGTGCCCTTTACAGCCCGCTTGTCAGCAGAGTGAGTGAAATCCTTCAGGGCTTGCCTCGCTCATTTCCAGCCACGCAAATATGTTCTCTTCAGATCATGTCTGCGGTTGCTGGGGCTCATGGCGTCAGCCATTCTGGTGGTACGACTGGGACGCTTACACATGAGGGAGTTTCAGCGCTGGGTAGCTGCCCTCAGATTGGACCCCGCGCGTCATGGCGCGCGGAGAGTGATGGTCACTATGAAATGCGTAATGGCTCTGCGCCACTGGCTACACCCGACTTTTCTAGTACGGGGCGTACCTATGGGTGCTGTCCTATCGCGGAAGGTGGTCACCACAGACGCATGTCTGACGGGCTGGGGGGGGTATATACGAAGGTCGACCTGTGAGGGGTCTCTGGAGCAGAGACCTCCAACGGTCACACATAAATTATCTGGAGCTTTTAGCGGTGTTCCTCACCCTGAAACGCTTTCTGCCTTTTCTCAGAGGATATCATGTCCTCGTGAGGACAGACAACACGACCACAATATCGTATATAAACCGCCAAGGGGGTTTGCATTCTCTCCAGTTACACATGCTGGCACGCAAAGTGATCTTATGGAGCTGCGGATGTCTCCTCTCTCTGAGAGCGACGCACGTACCAGGAGTGATGAACCTCGGGGCAGATCTGCTGTCCAGAAGTGCACCACTATATGCAGACTGGACTCTACATCCAATAATTGTGAGTCAGCTGTGGGTGCTTTACGGCCGAGCCGCGGTAGATCTGTTCGCATCAAAAGAAAATGCTCAATGTCAGCTGTTCTTTTCAATGCGCGATTTAAACGCACCGTTAGGCGTGGACGCGCTCGCGCACGTTTGGCCTCCGGTCCTTCTGTATGCGTTCCCACCCCTGGCTCTGATACCCCCAACTCTGGCCAGAGTGAGAGAACAATGCCACACACTTATCCTGATAGCTCCGCACTGGCCTGCAATGTACTGGCTGGCGGAGATATATCAGCTGCTGTGCGGGCAGCCGTGGCAACCCCCACTACGCAGGGACATACTGTCCCAGAGCACTTGGCACTATGGGCCTGGCCCGTGAGTGGTACAATCTGAATACAGTGGGTCTCCCTCAGAAGGTGATAAACACTATTCAGAGTGCAAGGGCTTCCTCCACCAGGTCTATGACTGTAAGTGGAGGGTGTTTGAGGAGTGGTGCCTTCAAAAAGGACACATCTCTTTTCAATGTCCTGTCGGGGTGATTTTATCATTTCTACAGGACTTAATTGATAAACACAGAGCTTTCTCCACATCAAGGTGTACCTGGCTGCTATTGCTGCATGCCATGTGGGCTTTGAGGGAAAGACGGCTAGCCAACATCCTTTGGTCTGCCGTTTTATGAAAGGGGCTCGCAGGCTCCTCCCTGTTTCCAGGTCACTGGTGCCCTTATGGGACCTGGCAGTGGTTTTAGATGGGCTCACTCGACCTCCATTTGAACCCCTGGAAGAAGCTGACATGAAACACCTGTCACTGAAGACAGTGCTGTTACTGGCTCTGGCATCTGCCAAGCGAGTCAGTGACATTCATGCGCTCTCTGTACATCCTTCGTGCACTCAGTTTGCCCCGGGGCAAATGAGAGTGTTGCTGAAGCCCAACCCTGCCTTTATACTTAAGGTGGTTGGCTCATGTACCCCAATTGACATTGTGGCATTTCCTCCGCCGCTGTGTTCCTCTGAGGAACAGCGGCCGAATTTGCTGTGTCCAGTTTGTGCTTTACGCATCTATATGGACAGGTCAAAAGAGTTTTGTTGTAATGACCAACTCTTTATATCCTGGGCTAACCCTCAGAAGGGCAAGCCCGTTACCAGGCAACGGCTCTCCCACTGGATTGTGGATGCGATTGCTCTGGCTTATACGAGTCAGGGTTTGCAGGCACCAACGGGCCTGCATGCTCATTCTACTCGTGGACTGGCTACATCCTGGGCTTTGTTCAAGGGTGTTTCCATCCAAGACATCTGTGCAGCGGAGCTGGTCCTCGCCGCTCACTTTTGTCCGCTTTTACAGGCTAGATGTCTCTGTTCCAAGTGTGGCCCGTGCAGTGCTGGGTCCCGTGTTGAGACAGAGTTCTGCCTGTTAAGTTCTGGTTGTTTTTGGTGATTTTCGAGATAAGCATGTCTAGCAATACGGGAGTTTCAATATCCCATAGTGAGACATCTCACTTCATGTTACTCTGAGAACTATAGGTTACTTACGTAACCCCAGTCCTAAGATTAACATGAAGTGAGATGTCTCACCAGATGGCCCTTCTTGCTAAGGCGAAGCGAGAAGAGGTGCTTATTTTTAATGACGCTGCGACGTAGCGCAAGCTACTTAAAGGGTGGGTGGATTCCCTGACGTTGACGTCAAGATCACCAGCCAATCAGGATTGGCGTAATGAGATTGATGCTTCCGTTTGCATACGCGATGAGGCGCATCCCATAGTGAGACATCTCACTTCATGTTATTCTGAGGCCTAGGGTTACGTAAGTAACCTATAGTTACCTTTCCTCTCTCGTTAGACGATGCCGGGGATCTGACTGTAGATCATTTGGAAATATGATGTTTGTCTGCTCTTCCATGTCAGCCCCATCCCTGTGAAACTATGACTGAGACTTCAAATAGTAAAACACATTTCCAGCATTCCGCTAAGAAGGACTCTTTGGTTTAGATGCATGTGTGGACTTTTTTTCTCACATAAACACAAGCATTATCTTTGCCCATACTCTGTAACAGGCTGCCATTTTGTGTTAAGCAAGCACTGATGTATAGAGCCTTCACAGCCTGGTGGAAATTGCCAGCGCCTAAAGTAAACAGTTGGGCCCGAGGTCCCACAAGTGTGAGGCAGCCAAGTAAACGCAATAACTGTTTGTGGTCTTGTCTCCACACGACGTTATCCACAAATGAACCACTAGCTACATTTACTTGGTTTGTTTGGCTGTGTTAAATAACCACAGAGGAGTCAACACTTCACTTAGTCTCTATCTACTGCTAGAGGAAATAATAAATGTTCACATTATGTAATATTTGTGATTGAAGTAGTTGGGGCAAAAAGTAGAAGACTCTGCAATTGTACTTAAATTATAGTGAAGAAAATGTGTTGCATATTACTTAGTAATGCTGGTAAATGACAACATAAGCATTTCACTTGGAATACATAATTTGAAAAATCTGCATGAGGCATGATACTTTCTTACTCTGAATACTTCTATCCCCTCTCGACACATGATGCCCGACTGTACACATTATTTGAATCGCCAGAAGGGGTTTTATTTATGCTGAGTCTGAGTTATCAGCTCCAAACAGGCCATGTAGCTTCTCTCTTATCATCCCACCCAGCCGCTTGCAGAATTTCTGCATGTTTTTGAGCTCAGCCCTAAATGTGATGACAACTGTCATGAACAGAACACAAAGACAAAAAACTGCCACTTGCAGCAAAATGAGAGCCTCCCCTCTCCCCTAATTTTTGCCTTGGATTCTCCTGCAGTTTGTCTGACAAGGAGGGCTGGCAGCCTTTCGCGATGGCATAGCTTGGTGTGTCGGGGGTGCTGCCCACCCCGACCTCATCACACAATTAGCTCTCTGCTTTTCAGAAAGCTAGAACAAAGGTGAACTCTGGGAGTGTTGCCGTTGTTCAGTCAAAGTGGGGGGTGTATGTGTGATACTCTGATGACTCTAGGACACTTTCTTGACCAGAGGAGTCGTTTGCTGTCACTAAAATCACTGTCTCCCTCCCCACTAATGGCATCCACAGATTGTGTTATGAGGAACAAAGACTGGTTGTATGAGATACTGAGGAGAAAATAGAGCGAGCCCATTTGGGCTGCAGGCTGTGGTTTGTGACAGTGGCTACAGACCTATAGAAGTGTCATGACAAATATAAACCAAGGAACAATTATAGGGCCATGTGCTTGAAGAAAAACTAGCATAGTGTTGAGCAACCATGTGCTTATGCACAGACGTACACACACGTTTTATATTCAAATGTACTTAAGAGATTTTTCAATGTGTCGCTCTCTTAAAACCATAAAAATGTGGCAACGATAAGGGCGAAATCAAATGTTAGTTTGTTATGCTTCCCTTTCTCTGTGTTTTATTCATGAGGTTGAATTCAAAAGGTGAGTGTTAACAAAACAAAACCGTATGCAGAATAACAACTAAATTAAATGTTATGAAGAATAATTTGTAATCTCCTGTGGCTATGGAAATAAATAAATTCAATGGACTGAGCTGAATATTTTTCCGGATAATCACTCGTTACTGAATTAATTAGTATTACATGCAAATGTGCATTATCCTGCCAGTAATCGATTTGAAATGTCATTTTTTTTGTATTGCTGCCAACAATAAAAAATGAGTTTAACAGCAGGAGCGTTTTGACTGGATCTTTATTCAATCTTGCTGTCACGGAGGCAACATTTTTCTGCTGTTGTCACTTAACACTTTAAAATTATGATGAAGCGTAGCAGCATTAAGTACATTTTTAAACTACAGATGCTAATTAAGAATCTCAACAGCTTTTTGTAATCATGTATTTTTTTGCGAGCAATCCTAATAATAAGACTTGTCATTGGCTGTTGGATCTTAAGCTAATTGGATTTAAAACGCAAGCACATTTGTCAAAATGTGATCTTTACTCTTTATTCCCACTATTTTAAACATATAATATAGCCCCAAACTATTGTGGAAAAAATGACTGATAATAATGTAGTGTTTTAACTGTCAGTCTCTGCAGGAGGTTGTTGAACTTGATATTCTACTGCCTTTGGTAACCTATCACTATTTTTCTCTAAGGTAGACTCATAAGAAAAAAGCATTATCTGGTCCCTCTTTTAAGAATGGCAATTTTTTGTTCATTTATATTTTGAGGGATTATATTGTATTTCCACACTGTTAATTCAAGTCTTTGAGCTTATTGTATTTCGGTTCTGAGTGTTGAATGTGCCATGTTTCTGCAAATCATTGCAGGAGTACAATTCTTGGCATTGGCGTTGTCACACTAAATCTCCATCTTCGTGACACATGGAGTCAAAACACGAGCCTGAAAATGCAAACACCCGGTGTCAATAAATAGTTCTCTTTTCTCTGATTAGTCTAAGAGACGTACAAGGTAGTTGATCATTGAACTATGTCATCAATCAAAGCATTGATAAGAACCGAGAGGTGTAACCCTTGCAGTATTATCCCTTCGCCCCACGTATTCCCTAGGTCACAGCATGTTTGCCGTTCCATGTGTCTAGGTTTCCCTGCAGAGGCTGCAGAGTCCCGCAGGTTTAACGGTAATACCCAAGTTAATTCCCTCTGCATGTCAGGGTTATTGCTGTCAAAGCTCCTGTGTCAGTTTATCCCCATTTCTGGCTTATTCTTTCATTTTCACTGATGGCTTTATTACTCGTTACCATATACGTGCCACCTCAGAACACACACAGATGCACACACATTTAAGTGTCAGGTATAATGTATTCATTGTCTTTGTTAGCCGTCATCTGCACTATCCTTTACCACGTCTATTTATTGTTCGTTAATGTCTTTGAGTAAAGATACAAATACAAGTAAGACTATAAAGTTTGAATGTGTCTCTATATTTCTCTATAAGTGTTGTTCATGATATGTTATAGAAACAGAATTATTCACACAGTCCCCTCCCACACATCGTGTTATTCAACATGAACAGTTGGTAGCTCAGCGGTAGAAAGTGAGGTTTCTAAGTTTAAATATCCACCCCAGTTGGCAGAGTTTGTTTTTGGGTTTAAATAGCAACCGATCCTCAGTTGGCCATAAGTTTTGAAGAAAGTTTGGGATGAAAACGTTTTTTTGTTAAAATAATACATATTAAATAAATTGTATGACTGCATATGTGTCTACTAAAATTCTATTATACATTATACAGCAATGTCATGATTGTATTGATCCTGATTTAATCTTTATTATTGGTAATCAAAGTAGCATTTGCAACAGTAAAGTGGTTATTTGTACAACCCTCACATCCACCGCCCCTCTATATAAACGCTGGCCGATGATAACAGAAAGGCGCGGGCATCACTGATATGACTTCATTAAATAAACCCTTGACCCCAGAGAAGCTCGGTTGATCTATTTCCTTTAAGTCCCTTTTCTCCAATAGAGAATAGCGATCCCAAGCACAGATTGTGGCTGTCCTATCTCCCTATCTTTAATTTAGAAACGCAGGAGGACCGCACATGGGTCAGATGGTTATCCACGCTCACTGTCTCTCTTGTCACTTCAAGCATGTTGGCTCTGCAAAAGCCTCCTTCAGGACCACATAACTGGCTGTTTGCCGTTCTTCAAAATTGTTTTCTTTGCCTGTCCATTCCCTAATGACCACTGATAGTGCTGATGATGTCAAAGGTCCTTTCTAAAGATTTCCATCTTGATGCTTCTGAGGCTTCTGAGACCAGACATCGTACAGCTAACTAAACCAAGAGAACAGCTCTAGGAATGTAAGAGAGTTCAGCGCACTGACATGAGCAATGCTGTTTTGAAATGAGCTTTTTATGCTTTTTCCTCTGAGAGTTGCGTGTTTGCATTGCAGCAAAGGGTTGAACACACAGGGACAGCCAGCTCCCCTCTAGCTGCCCTGATCAAGGACACTCCTACAGAGGTGTATCAAAGCAGAGGTGATCTCCCTTACCACAAGGCCTCCGCTGCCTCTAGAGTAATGTAGGTGGATTAGGAGGGGGAGGTGCTCCTCATTCTGGGGGGCGGGGACCGTTAACCTGAACAGACTGAAATGCTGTTGGTCACAGCAAAATCGCATTACACCAAATATTTGACATCTGCTGGAAATATCTTATTTAAAGCAGCAGACTGTACCGATTATCTTATGCCTTGAAAATGACTGCACTTTGTTCATAACCGGTGTCATTTGTATGTCAAATCTTAACCTTGATTGGCCAATCTATTCATTGAATACAATAATTCATTATCTTTCTATCAATGCTGAATAGTGTCTTTAGAAGTATGTTGGCGTTTCGGGTTCTGCAGAAGGCTCTGTCTGCTTAAATTAATGCAACGTCCGCTTGTCATGATGGAGCATTGACGATGATGTCTCCAGGGGTTTCATCTTTGCTCTTTACATTTGCCTTCCGAACAATTGAAAGGCAGAGAAAACAGTGCAATTTGTCTAAAAGGAAGAGACTCCGATCAATAGGATTTTCATTACAGTTATGTTTTCATACTGCAGCAGAGGCAGGGTACGGAGCTCTGATGAATGATACATTAACGTTCCCATCCCCTCGCCCTCCTGTGTCAGTCCTCGGCTCCAGAGTCCTGTCACTGCGATGATGCGGGCCCGCTGGGATGAGTTTGTGCACCGAGACCCGATTCTCCTCAATGCCTCGTCCCCAGTCAACAGCTGTCAGTTTTGTCATTGTAGATTTCAGGCGGTGTCGTGGCTTTGCAGGGGGGATATACCAGAAGCCATGCTCTTTCTGAGAGCTGCACTTTATTGAATTATCCCTTACTCTGGAGTCCCACTTTGAGAGTTGGAGTTAAGCAGCTTACCTGTGGCCCTGGAAAATACATGCCTGCAGTGCAGTGTTCATAGTCCAGCAAGGAATAGAGTTGCCTTTCTGGCAATAAAATCTATATTTATTATGCAATTTGTAAACTACAGTACTGGATGTCCAGAATGGTGATTACTGCCTGCCTGTCCACATTATGTTTTGTACTATTTGTCAGACCACTAAGTTCTAAATATGAATATAATATTGTAAAATTAACAAATGCTGTTGTATTTGTATACATCGAACCATGAAGCGTATGTCAGTATTTCCTCTAATACTGGTGTGTCATACTTTGCCTGCAGGTTATTGTTGTTTGGTCCCCTCTTATCACCTAGAGTCATATAACTATATCATCACATTTACATCAGCATGTACTGTCTCTCACGGCCGAGAGGACACTGTGGTACCCTGCACACCACACAGGAAATGCTGATCAGCACCCATGACAGCAGAAGGTGTAGGTGTAAACCGCGACAGACCCGTCTCTAAATCCAATAAAGCTCGCTGTGATACAGCTGTGACAGGTCAGCCAGATAATGCAACACAAAGGGCAAAACAAACCAGGCTTACTCACACAGGGTGCCTATTGCTCATTATGCCCTGGGCGATCACAAAACAAATGACTACAGGTCTAACCGACTCACTCTTGGCATATAGTCATTAACATTAACATCATTTATCATGCGTGGTGTGGCAGCCTAATATATTGGTTAGTGTGTGTTCTGCACTGTATGCACACCTCAAAACACGGGGAAATTGCACTCAGTTTATAGACCACCTCACTGGTCGTGTTGCCGTCAATGATGGCAAGCAGCAGCTGGGGAAATGTTTCCAGCTTAGAGAGATTGCCATTTCCTCCTCCTGCTCTTTCTGCTGTGCATCTGTGCAACACTTGTGTGTTATGCTTAATTGCAAATTAATATAATGTTTCTGCAGCTGTCTGCTTTGAACTCGTACTTCTCTGACTTAGGTACGTCCAAACTGAAGTGGGCTAATTGGGTAGTATTTTGAAACATAACAGCAGGCACAATTGTGTGTGTGACGTCACGTCGGGGGACAATTCACTAGCCCAGTCCGCGTCATGTCGTGTCATGTGACTTGCATTTTGAATTGAGCCGTACCTTATAGATACTATCTCTTTACGTTAGTAATGGGAATTCCAGCTCTTTTTAGTGAGCCGGATCATTTGTCTCGGCTCTCTAGGCTCCCAAACGGCTCTTCATTTTACCACAGTTTACCACGGGGCCTTAGTTTCGCCGCCGCTGCTCATCGCGTCCATGTTGTCCTGTGGCAGGCACCGCCGATGTCGGGGAAACGATCTTCAATACTCCGAAAAGAATCCCACCAGACTCCTTTGCCCCTCCAACAGAGGGATGTCCTTGTCCTTTTTCCTTTACGTCATTTCTAGCGATAAAAACACTCGATCTTCTCTCGAATTATTTATTTTGAGGACGCCCTGGCGCAAACGCTGTTGAGAAGCAATGTTTAATAGTTGTTGCTCACAACTGCACGGTTGTTACATCTCTGATGACAGGATAGAAACAGGGCAACTTCCAATTAAATAAAACATTTGTTTTGCATTATTCTGAACCAAAGGTGGTTCATCTGAGGCAATTAGTTACCCCTTACATCTCATATTTCCCCATGTCAATAACTCAGCTCTCCTCTTCAATGCTTTATCGAAAAGGAGGAAGTGTGCTTAAAAGGTGTTGTGATCCTCCATTGTGTTCTGGATGGGATCCTGCTCTGATGGGTTGTAGTCCAGAAGTGATAGACAGTTCTGCTGCAGCAATCTTTCATTTCCCCTTCATCTAAAGACAGGTGAAGCAGTAAGCTGATGGAAACGCACTTTTTTCATTACTGCCTCACGACGCAGCTTCCGTCTCGGCTCATTGCTGGTAGGACATGAACCCAACTTCTACGACATCCAGGTTGTTTGGTTCGTAAGCTCTCACAGTTTTTGTCCTTTCCATGACATCGTCGGTCAAATAGTTTGACGAAACCTCAACTTTTGTAATTCATGGGATTTTGTTCCTCACCATTAACCTCCCTAGCACTGCAGCTAAAGGTGTTGCAAGCTAGTTTCCTCCTCCCTTCCCTCTCAGTGTTCTTGATCAATTCTGAAAGCAACAATTGCCTGCTGTGGAAAAGATTAGGCCCTAGTACAGTATGCTAACATCTAATCTGAGATGATTTATGTTACGTGCTTCTCTGAAGTCCAGTTTGCTTATCATGGTGGTTTAAGAGTACAAAATATGTCTTTAGTTTTTCTCTGATAAGCCTAACTTCTGCATTTCCTTTTTATTACTCTCATCACTTATTTATTTACTTTTGTATTGTTGTGTCCTCACTGAAGGTAAATGGGCAATAAGAGGTATAACCACATCTACAATAATCCGGAGCATAACTCATTTCAGAGAGGTTACAGGGTTGATTTAGCTTTTCCAACACGATCCTATCATGTTTTTTCCGTTGACCTTGTTTGAATCCTGAGATAAGCATCCCTGCAGCAAAATTGGACCAAATGAGTCCTTTATCTGATGTTTTAAAGGAATGCTTCGTCACCATGCCTGTCTGCTGAGTGCAGGCTCGTTCAATGTAAATGTGCTCAGCTGCTGGCTTGTCTGATTTGCCCAAATTCGTTTTAGTGGCTGTCTGTGCTTATTTAGGTCACACGAGTGAACTGATCTCAGTCTGAATGCCTCTAATGCTTTATCACAGATAACCGAGAAACACAAACAAATCTTTTTTGGTTGAAAGGGATTCCAACACATTACAACGTGAAAACAAACACTAGGATTTGTTGAGAAGTGTGTAAAAGCTTAGTGCACTCTGGCATTACATTATCTCATTTATCCAAATCTGTGAGGAATTAGTTTTTTTCCTTGGCTGCATAAAATATTCAGAAGCTTGAAATGTATTGAAATTACGAGCTGATGCTCAGTAGGAACGACTTACAGTACGTATCATTTAAATTCTCTTAGATGCACAAATAGGGAACTTCATAGCAATTATGCACATAATCAGAATATGTTTTGACATTGTCGTCTCTCATTATCAGAGTTATGATGATCTTTCTTCAGATTAGATTAGTTCATGCGGTGCATTTTTCTTATTTAAATGGGACCTATCATGCAAAATGCACTTTGTGATGTATTTTATACATAAATATGTGTCCCCGGTGCGTCGGGGAACTCACGCAGCATCAGAAAATAAAACCCTCTCTCTTTTCCTCCGTACCCAAATCTTTTAAAAACGGGTGTACAACGAGCGGATACAGATTTGCTGCCGATCTGATGTCAAATCGGCAGCCGACCCACAGAAAAGTGCTATCAGAAACAATGCCTGACGTGTTTTGGACGTAATCTCGTCTATGTATACATTAGCAATCCTCGCTAACACTCAGAGCTAACTTGTACTGGAGAGCACATGTGTTTTAAAAAGCAGGAAATAAAAAAAGGAACCCCCAAGAGAAAAAGCATTTGAGCTCCATACTGTTTCAGAAATAATCCTTGATGTGGTTTAGAACAGGATGGCGTTTTATCACAGCAGAATTTAACTTTATCTCCGGTAGAATTCTGATCAGGCATTAGCTCCGCCTAATATAATAATAATTTATAAGCTAAGGATCCAAAATCTGCGTTTCTCTAACAGGGCTACAAAAGAGGGGTTTGAGCAGTATGAGGCATGGCTACAATGGGTGAACTGTTTGGTATTTTAAGCAAAAACACTTCACAGACATGTTTTGTATAGGTATGGCCCTACAATATATTTGTCCAATATAGCATAATAGGTCCACTTTAAGGCTGGAAAAATATTTGTACATACATTTAAACATCTAAACATCTGTGCACTCTTTCATAAAATGAGGAGTAATTGTTTCTAATCCATTTTATTAAAGTGAACATTGATTAGTCTAAAAGTACAGTTATTAAATTGAATGTTTATTTTTCATTAAAACTTTATTTAAAGTCTCCATTAGACCGAACAACATGAAATGCTTTAATTTGACCACATTTATTAGTAAGGAAATAACTATTTTTATTAAATGATTGACTTTTCTGTTATGCAGAAAAGCCAAGTATGGAATTACTTCTCATTTGTCAGTATTTGCTGTATTTCTCTGCCTAAAGTGATAATGATTTGCATATCTTTGAGTTCTTGAATATTGTTTGGAAAAAACGATTAATTTCAAATTTGTACAAAACACTTGGTTTAAACAATGATGACAGATACACCAATTATCACGCTTAATAAGCATATTTTCAATTTTCGACCCATAATTACTTGGCATTGAATATCAATTCTGGTTTCAACAGTTGTAAAGTGTTTTTTTTAAAAGTGTTTTTTCAATATTTATAGATTAATTGCAAATATTATAAACATAGTTCAACCAACAGGTTTCTGATGCTGATGTGAGACGAGCAGGGGTTAGCCGCGCCACCTTGTGCCGAGCACTTCCCGAGTTATCTGGTGCTGAGGCATGGAATGAGCAGATAAAACAATTCTAAAGGGGGAATGGTGCTGTCTGTAATCAGATTTATTTACGCAGCCCACTGAGGAAGATTGATGTCTTATCTGTTGCTGCGGATTTCAATTCTCCATGCTACCATGCAGATAAACAATAAGTCTGCTGTCTCTGGAGCTTTTTTTAATTGTGTGTGTATATGTGTGCAGGCGTGTGGGCCTATTAGCATGTTTTGTCTATCGGCGTGTTTTTGACAAGCGAGACAGTGATGTTTCCGAAAAAACTCACCGTCTCTGTCACCCCAGCTGCTTCCATGACTATTTTTCATGGCTGTTAAATGCCAGACATGTGCTCTTACATCTTTTTGACTAGCAATTGAAAAGTGGAGCTCAAGCAGAGATCAAACCACCGCTGTTGCTCCTGTCTAGCTGGGATACATGTTTTCCCCTTCCTCGTGAGAGGTGTAAGCCACCATTTTGACTTATCGAAATCCATGTTGTACCTTTTCTACACTTTGCATCATACTTGTATTCAGCATCCTGATCTTGTGTGCTGCTTTAGTGGAAGCTTAATGTAAAAATGTTCCTCCTATAGTGACTAAGTGACGGGGTAATGTAGTTTGTCAGTGAACAACAGTGGAGCACAGTAAGTGTTCACTAAGGGACGAGGGACTCATTATCTGTATGTCGGCCTATTATTCATGGCATATTATGTTAATGTATTTATGTGCCATGGATATACATGTAGACTATTTTAGTGTTTTTACTATCATCTTGTTGTGAGGTATATTGATACTCGGTAGTAGTTTCCATGGTAGCCACTATATTTGATGGCAGTGGCCGCAGTCACTGGGATCTACTCTGTTGTATTAGGAATAAGGATGGGAAAGCTCTCCACATATTAAAATAGGCCAGATGAGGAAGGTGTGAAAGCAGAAACTTGGCATTACCGGCACAGACTGTTGCTCAGTCAGAAACTAACAAATTGCACAAGCGCCCTTTTTTTCTCTCACTCGAAGCTAAAACGTTGATTGACAGCTTTCACATCTTTTCTGGGAATAAAAGAGTTTGTTCCTTGTTATTGAGTTGCATTCTTATTCCTGAGGAATAAACTACAACAAAGCGTAGAGCGAGATCTGAAAAAGATTGCTCCCCCCCCCTCCCACTCCCACTCCCTTCCCCGCTTAGACAGCTCGTCTTATCTCCTGAAATGGCAAGGTTACAGTACCTACAGGTGCAGAGAAAGGTGAGTGTGTTAGCTTGTTATCTTTAAACCAGTCAACCTTAACAGGAAAGCACATCCACTGACGCCTCATCAGACTCCGCAAGGAATAAACATTCTCTTATGTACAAGTTTTGCAATTCAGCGGAGCTACTTAGCTATGGAAATGGGAGAAAGTTGAAATATACTAGGTGTGTTTAATGGACCTGGAGAAATACTGGGGAAAACAACCTTGGTTACCTCTGGCATTAATATAACATTTATGAGAAGGATTTAGGCCGATCTCCTGCAGAGCCTTGAGAAGACGTTGCGTTGTCAGTCAGCACGCGTTTAGCATAAATCTCTCACTTCTACTTCTTCAGCCACCTTGAATCTCCCAGCATTCACTCCTCCCTGCTGCTGTGGTTGGCTTGTCACCATGTCCTTTTCTGTTGAGGTTTTGAGAGCGTTGCCTCTTGTCTGCCTTTTTTAATTCCTTTAGAAATCACATTTGTGTTGATGTCTAGATGCCTTTAGAGAAATGTATCAAAATGTTAATTGATCTCATTTGACTTTGTGTTTTGTTAATGTATTGCAATTAGAGATGTCCCGATCCGATCACGTGATCGGGGCCGATCATGTGATTTTCAAAGGATCGGAATCGGGAGAAAAAAATCGGGGATCGGGATTTAAAAAAAAAAAATTATATAAAATATAGCAAAACAAATTTGTTATTTAATGTTACAAAACAAAAATGACCATTTTACGTCTTAAAGTCATCCTGAGGACTTAGTTTTGGTTTAAAATTACACAACATCATGTATGTGTTGCTTTCTTTGGGCTTGTTTTCAGACCTGGTTGCTTATTTCTCTCAAATCTGGCAACAGAGTGGGCGCAGTGTCTAATAGTAGCAGTACGCTAACGAGAGGCTACGTTCAGCTGGTGAGTCGGGACAGAGAAAATGTCAGGAGTTTGGAAGTATTATAAAATTGAAAGCGAAGGCAGTGTAACAGCTAGATGCAATGTTTGCAAGGCAGAGGTTCCGCGTGGTGGAAAGAACAGAGCTACGTTCAACACGACCAATCTAATACGCCACCTGAGAAACAAACGCCAACAACAACACGACGAGTACACAGCGGCCACTCAGGCAACGGCACTGAAACAACCGACACTTTCAGAGACTTTTAAAAGGAAAGAGAAACTGCCCCAGAACAGTGAAAAGGCCAAAAAAATAACAGCCAAGATAGCTGAATTCATCGCGTTGGATGACCAGCCGTTATCTGTTACCTTTTTTTTCTCTTAATGCATTGCATAAAGATCGGATCGGGAAAAATCGGTATCGGCAGATTGTCAAATGATCGGAATCGGATCGGGAGCAAAAAAAGGTGATTGGGACATCCCTAATTGTAATCTGTCTTATTATTTTCCCTGAATAGATGTTTATTTCAGAGAATAAGTTAATTGCGTAAGCCATTATGTTGTCATTTAGTTTGAAACTTTTTCCAAATTTCGAAAAAGCCTTTCGAAATTTGCTGTATGTAATAGTTATCTATTTACACAACCGCCCCTTTCATATAGAATTGTCATTTAACATCTTCAGAAATTCATTGTATAAATGCTTGCGATACTTTTTCCTTTAGCCACTTATTATTAATGAGGCGTCAGAAATTGGAATTATTGATTGCGCTCCATTTGCATTCATATGAGGTGGTAATAAATTGAGCCATTGTCCTTAGTACAATAGTTTGGCTATCTTCTTGTTAATAGAAGGGACCTTTTTTCACCGGTGAGGCAACTGCGGTCTGTCTTAATGTGATTCATGAATTTTGTGAATGGACTCTAATGAGCAGCGTATTTCAATCAGCTTAAGGATCAGGACCATGGCCCTTTTCTCCTCCTGCTGCTTTTGATGGTAATGGAAATTATCAAGCAAAAATGATGTGGTACATTTACTTTTTTGGAAATAGTTCACAAAGCCACTTTCTCATCTATCAAAGAGGAGTCTTTCAGTGTGATTACCTTCAAGTGACCTCTATATTCAAGAGCTGAAGCAAAGCCTTCAATGCGTGTTGGTGTACTTAGCCAGGAGGACTCCACAACTTGGATTGATCAACACATATATGTATTAGTTTTCTTTGCATTTCGTAAATTTATTTTAAATGTACACCAAACCTTTTCCCTAAAAAGAGATTTAGATTTAAGCTTTAATATGTATGGTAGAATAATTCAACCTTGAGAGGAATGGAGAGCTATAACAACATTTGATATTCCTGTTTATTCAGACTTGGCAGGAGATGACCAACAACATATATCAGGAATGAAGAACAATTCCACCAGAGAATCTAGCAATTAAATCAGCAGAATATCCCCACATGTACTGTAGACACGTATTGATTTATTGATGCGTCTTGTGTCTCCTCTGGTTACGCAATACTTGAAAGGACACAGGGGTGATAATATTTAATAGAAATCTGTGTAGTGTCACTAATGAGTTCACTTTGCTATTTATACATGTATTCTAAGCCCAGCGTGTATATAGGCAACACTTTTACTCCTTAGTAGTCTTTAATGGCCCATTCTACTCACTTCATCACAACTACTGCACATTATGAAGAACTCAAAATGGCTGCTGTCTGAGGCTTTGTTTGCACACTGCCTGTGCTGCATGTAATTGCGCTCAATAATCCAGCCTCGTAAATCAAAAACCCTTCCACAGTTTTGAATATGATCTAGCTCGGCCTTTGTGTACAAACAATAACCCAGGGCTTGTGGACCATGATGTACCTGGGCTGCAGAGACAAACCTGGGGTTGCTACAAGTTGCTGGAACTGGTCAAGAGTTTTAGCCTAAGACTATTATTAGCACATGGAGTGCTCCATCATCGTATTTGACATGGATTCTCAAATGACCATTCACACACACTAATCACAGTGTTTACCTGATTGTGTTTATCGCTGGTATTAATGAGGAAAACATTTCTAATCACGCAGTAACAGAAAAAAGCGTATTTGGTCTGAGGGTTTTAAACATCAGTATGCATGTACAATTTCCAACACCATCTCATAATATTTACCGTCTCCTGAAATGCTTTTTATTTAATTAGATAAATTGCACTCAGTCAGTCGGAGAAAGAAAACGGCAAAAAACATAAGTAAAGTGAATTGCTTCGGAGAAAAAGCCAAGTTGTTTAATTAACCTCTTTAATGAAGGCAGTCACATTGCAGTTGAAGAGATGCATGTCAAGAGCAAATCATCAGGTTTAGAGCAAAAATGGGGGGAGAGGGGAGGGGCTGATTTCATATCACAAGCTTCCCGATATTAAAAGCATTCAGCCACTTGTGTGTAATGCTGCTATTCTTTCTGAGCATAGAGCGAGCATCCGAGGGAGGCAGCCATGATTAATTTACATCCTTGCAGCTGGGTAGAACCAACAAACACCGAACAGGAGCATTTCTTTTACATTGAGAAATGGTTTCCTAATGCCTACTAATGCACATAGGTCAACCACGTAAAAGAAAAATATCATAAATCAAAATTGCCATCATATATCTTATTTTCAGGCCCTTTGGTAAATGTCGTGCATCATAATCTTCTCATAGCCGCACTTTTGCCTGAGGGATGTTGCCTCCAGAAGTCATATCGCCACGTTTGTAGGATTTACGGCTTCTGATAACAGCCCACATTCCTGGTTTGTAAGAAATGTACTATATATACACAGGGGTGGACAAAAGTGGTCAATGGCATGAAACAAAGTACAAGGTCAACACTAATACCTTAAGATATCAAGTGTACCCTCAGCAAAGACAAAGAAAAGTAACAATGGCTTAAAGTTGAAATCTGGGAATGTATTTTTTTCACCATCGATTTAATCAGATAATTACTTTTTTAGATGTTTGGTTCAATAGTTAAAAGGTCTTACTTTGATTGCTTCAAACAGATTAAACCCAAATATGTTCCATATACAATGATGCAAAACTGAAAAATGCACCAAATTGAGACATTGGACAAACCTAAACCAGGTAATCTTTGGCACTTTTACCTAAACATTTAGCATCTTATTTGACCCTTAGATCCAATTAACATTGCCTCTTTGAGGGATTCCACTGATTGACCTTATTGACTTGATCACAATCAGGGCGTTGTCTTTCTAAAAGCTGGCTAGATCCTATAGTCTTTATCTATCTGCACATGACCCTGCTGCCTGATGGGTTGGAGGGCTGAAAGAGCAATGACACTGACAAGACTGAATGCAAAGTGAAATCATTAGATCTTGTTTAGATCATTTAGCCAATGTATCAAAGCCAGCATGTGAGCGATCATGCTTTCCTGGTGGAACCTCCCTCATTCTGAATAAAAATATCAATGCAGTTCTTCAAAAGTAAAAGTGTCTTCAGGATAAATACAGTGAAATAAGATTGACACGCACATTTCATGGATGAGCAGCCAGAAAAGTCAAAACAATTGTCAGTCAGCCAAAAAAAAATCAGTCTGCTCAGTCCAATAGCTGCATAGCGAGAAAACAACAGATAAAGGAGGGAGAATCCCCACAAAGACTGTTTCAGTTATGATGCTGCTCTGTGTAAACCTGTTTCTTGTGGATTTGAAGAGGAACTTCTTTCTGGCTTTGTGATGAGCTTCCCCAGCTTACATGTATTCACAAGGTATTCATTACAATTATTTAGTGTCGAGTTTAAGTGCTTAGCATTTGACAGGAACCTTAGAACTGTGTGCATGTTTTGTCTTGAACCAATTTAACAGTGTTTTGTTAACCTAATTCAGAATAAAAAAACAATGGGGACTTCATGTCGAGAAAGAGAAAGTGTGTTTAGGTTATGGTGGAAGTTGAGGAAAAATAGCATTTTAAAAGTAGAGTCGTCAGGGTGACATTGCATTTGAAAACCAAGAGAAAATGGCTGTCAGATAATTATTCCAATCGATGTAATTCACAAATCCTGGATTATATAATTTTATGATTCAATGTTGGCTCTTCAGATATAGGCTACTGTAAGCATACATCTCTATCAAGTCTTTATCCTCTCTTTACAGAATAAAGTGTTTAGGCTGCACGACAAGATCTTCACTCGGTGAAAATAAAACTAACTTTTGAGATGCTATTTATGAAGTGCGTTCCTCCCACATGAATATCCTGCAGAGTTCTGTTGCAGGCAGATTAAAGACATTGATGCACAATAGAGGGGTAGGGTACAAATAAATGCATCACATAATAAGTCAGAGGTGGTGCAAGAAATGCTGCGCTAGAGCATATTTGCTTTTGTTCATCACATCTAGTTTCGCTGGATGGGCCCAATCTGTCCCCCTGCAGATGGCTCGAGTGGAGGTTTGTGTCGCTGAACGGGTGCTCGGGCAGGTGGATTCAATCAGGCCGTCTAATGGAATGTAAATCTAAAAGGCGCCCAGGCCCAGGGATCTCGTCCTGCATTTAGTCATGTCCTTCGCATGGTGGCTAAGTGCAGGTGCACATCAGATGACACCGCGGTGACACGGGGGAGGGAGCGATCATCTGCATGCAGAACTAAACAATCGAGCCAGAGAAACTAGAGGGATGTGAGATCAGAGTCGGGATCATTCAAAGCCTGTGAGCCGGTGCATGGAAGAAAAAAAAATCTTCGTTATTGTGCTTTGAGGTGAAATGTAATTATCCTCTTCTTGGAATGGCGGCTTCAAGTGATCCAGAGGTGGAAGGGAGCCAGCTCGATGTGGATCACAAACACCAGCCCCAAGGAGGCCTTTGCCGACTTTTATGTGCTACTGAATATTCCTGCCCACATCAATACCCCAGGGTTGTATCTGTTTATCCTGCAATGCTGCTAGCAGTGAGGGTGCGTAAGACTGAATGGATGCCTCTGATGTTGAAATGTCTTCACTGAAATCTCTACATTTAAGGCATTGCATCTGTGACACAGAGCACCTAACGTGGCTGCATAGCCAAGCACACATATCAAGTAGGGTAAGAGGCGGAAGCTGAGCCTGGAAGATATTTACGAGATAAATATTACATTCTAGACAAGAACTCTGCATTTCTAAGACGTATGAGGCACAGAATGTTTTCGTAGTAGCATTTCTGTCAGAACAATGCCGTGGTCGTTACACATCTCCACAACCACGTTGACACGAGTTGTCCCGTTTCCGGAAGAGGGAGTCTCGCAGTATGGGAGATCTTTAGTTCTGACTAAATCTCAGCCACAATGAAGTGATGGAGAGACCCGACAATATGCGTGTATGGATTTGTTTTTCTCAGTTGCACTCTGCTGCAAGCTACTATATTGTGAATACAGCCTCACTTGTTCGGTACAACATCATGAAGTTCAGCAGCTTTTTGAATTATTTCTACATTAAGCTTCATAATTTGCAAGATATACATTTGCTGTAAATCAAATCAGACTGTATTTATTTAACAAATCCAAACCAAATATGACTTTGAACAAATGTGACTGAAAAACACACAAGCCTCCCTTGAATTCTGTAATACAAATAATGTATGAATAGTTGACACTGATTGATGAGAACAGACACCGGTTTATCATTTGCAATGGTGCATCTGTCTTGCAAATATATTCAAATGAAAACTATTTTCAGAAAATGTATTATTCCTCTGTCTACATAAGATTCCACTCTGAGGTGAAATAATGAATTGATTGGTTGTTGTCGAGAGATTCCATAAATCAAAACAAAGAAGTAATCCATCTCTACTACTAGAGAGGGTTTAGGGCTGAAATGATATCAGTGTTAATTCCGTGATTAATCAGTTTATATTAAACTTGGTTAGGTTAAGAGGCCTCCAGAGACCACTACTGGGGTCTGACACTTAGGGCAGCTTTGCTAAGTCTGATTTTCCTTCACAGATGTGTATCATTCTGCCCCAAACACATGCTGAACTCAGTAAGTGGAAGCAGCAGGCTGGAGTTGCAGTTTGTGATTGCTAGTGCCAGATCTACATCTATACATATTGCATAATGCATTCAAGAAAAAAAACTGCAAATCTAAGCAGAGGTTGATATCCTGCTTTTTTCTTATCTCATGTTTCTCCATATCAGTTTTCATGGACATTTCTCCCCATCTAAAAATGTGGCGTCAACAAAGCCACAGATTAAAAGAAACATGTATTAAATGTATACAGTAGGGGTGTAACGGTTCACAAACATTTCGGTTCGGTACGTACCTCGGTTTTTTGGTCTCGGTACGTTTTCGGTACAGCAGAATTTTTTTTCACAAAACAAAACATATATATATATATATTTTTGTTATTATTATTAAACTGTGAATAATGTATTCACTCAAATAAATACAAAATATAATCAAATGAACATTAAGGTGCAGCATTTCGATGAACTGAAATTATCTGTATTTGAACTGTACTATACTAGTACCTAAGCAGCCAGCTTGACATTATGACTTGCTTGTCATTGTATTTTCATGTTGTTTAAAGAAAGATGAACTTGTCCACATTGCTTGCCGAAAGGGCAGATCAGCTGGCACTAGCAATGTCTCCTGCTGTGGAGAAAACCCTCTCGCTAGGGACAGAGGTAGCAGATACAGCCAGGTAGCGCTTTGCTAACATGGCAACATAAGGATATTTGGCGTTGTAATAGCTTTGGCTCGGTCTGAACTTTTTGCGAGTGGTGGAGGTTAAATGCTAGCGGGAGTTGGGTTTGCACTTCAGTCTTTTTTCTTTTGGTACCGGTGATATTCACGTTCGAGTGATGCCTTTTCAAGAGTGTGCCAGTTTGATGTGTTGCCAGCCGCATAACCAATTTTAGTTGAACAATGCCGACAAACAGCTTTGGTTTGGTCCACCTGTCTTTGTCCGTCATCCTTGTACGTAACTGCGAAACCAAAATGTTCCCAAACCGGAGACTTCAATGATGCTGGAGGATTTTCGAGCTCAACTTTATCTGCGTTCGCCATTAATTTTCGACAGTTCCTCAAATGACTGACTACATTTGAACGCATCCCTCTGACCAGCTCTCATAGCATGCCCTCTCATCCAATGAAATGACTTGCTCGCTCTATGACGCGATGAGCCCAATGTGAGGAGATTACTCTGAATGCTGCGACGCAGCACCTGAGATTACTTCCAAGAAGTTGTTCACGTTCTCAATTTTTTACGTTTAACGTTATATTCGTTCGGTACACTTCGGTACACACGTGTACAGAACCGAAGGGCCCGTACCGAATAATTTCGGTACGTGTACCGTTACACCCCTAGTATACAGTAATACAGTTCAGTGACCTTAGAGCAACCCTAATTAGAATACCATAGTTTTAATTAAGGCCTCTTAGGTAAGGGTAGTTACTCTTACGGCCCGTCCACACAGCGGCGTGCGTTGACGCTTCCCCATTCACTTTGAATGGGGTGACGTCACTTTTAGCCGAAATGCATTGTGGGAAGCGACGTGGAGCGTAGCTGGCGTGTCAACTTTTGACGCCTCGGCGAGGCGTCAGCCAATCGAATCATATGCCAGTACAAGCTCTAGCCAATCAAACCGCTGCTTGTGTGTCAGGGGCGGGAGATTCATGTGATTGGTTGTTGGTCGAGTGTCAGACACGCCCGCCGGCAAGCGTCAACGCACGCCGCTGTGTGGACGGGCCGTCAGTTACTCGTGTTGTCTACATGCCACTCCCCTGCATTACCGCCCTTCATTTGGAAGGTATTAGTGTAATGTCTCTTTTACATCTTTATTCCTGAGCTAGTAGGGCATGAAAGGGAAACAATAAAGGGACTACTACAGGACACAGAAATCTACTGTTTACCATTGAAACTTTTGAGGTCATTTAGTTGTATGTTAGATATTAGGAGCAAAAAGACTTTGCTGTTTCATACTTTAATGGCAGAAATACATTTTGAGATTGAACCCTGTCCCTCTTAAACATGGTCATTTATTTTTGTGTTAAGTGTGCTATCTCTCACTGCTATGTGTCAATTAACTTGAGTGTCCACAAACGAACTTGGCTAACGTCCAGTTTCTTAGCTGTCCAGTCTGAGCTGGAAGCAGGCCAGCCTCCTGTGCTTGTTGTCTAACCAGAACCAGGCACAGCGTCAGGTAGGCCGGTCCCAAAGCACATCAGAGCCAGCACGCTACCGACAGCCTATGCTAATGTCCATATGTTGCACTCGGCTTTTATCTGCTCATATGTCATCCAATATCTCAATCAAAGCAGTGCCGAGTGGGACTGTGACAACATCCTGCAAGATATACGTTCAAGCAGGGACGTGCACAGACATGTTGGGGGTCAGGAGCTCAAGTGAGAAAAAGGGCACTTCGCATAATCATTTATAAAAAAATGTTTTAAAACAAAAAGTTAAATATAGTTGCACATCTCTGACTTACTGACCAATTTATTTTAATACCCTCACACTCAAGCAATTGTTTAATACTAAACAGAATTCTACAAAATAATCAGCTAACACAGAGACAATGGTCTTCTTTAGTATTCACTACGCACAACAGCACACAACAAACTAGTCAAATTCATAGTTATTAAATGAGCAGCCAACAAGCAAAATTATGAAGTTACTGTTTAAGGACATTATGGGCTAAAATATCGTTTTTTCAAGTATTTGTACATTTTGTTCTTTTGGACTATTTCGCTTCCATGTTTTCTTTCACTCTAATGGAAAGAAAACTTCCAAGAAACACATATAAATGGTGTTCTTCTTACTACTGTACCATGTCTGAATTCATCTATAGATTTAAAGCTAATCTGCATTTAAACATAACATTTCAGGGGAAAATACTGACTTGACGTAAGTAACTATCTGGGGAAGTTGTAAGGTGATATGTTTTTTGGTTTTTGTATCCTTTTCACCTGCAATGCCTTGGTAACTGCATGCAAATGTGCGCATTTTAATTAGGCCTAGTTAACGCCTAATTTGCATATCAATGTAGCGATTGTGATGACGTTATTAGATACACATTTTACTGTATTCACCTATAGTGTCTGCTAGGGATGTAAACGATTTTTTCTTTAGGGTGCGTTCACACCTGCCTTGTATAGTCCGGTTGAATCGAACCCTGGTGCGTTTAGCCGCTTGGTGCGGTTAATTTGGGTCGGTGTGAACACAATCCGACACCTTAAGTAAACTAAACAACCGGACTCTGGTCCGCTAAAATAGGTGGTCTCGGAGCGCTTGCTAGTGAACTCTGGAGCGGTTCATTGCTGGTGTAAACGCAATCCGCACCAAAACATAGGAAGCGTAGTATTTACGTGTCACAAGAATGCGGATATCTTCAAAATCTTTAGCGAAAGACTCTTTCAAGACATCCGCGGTTGTTTAGTTAAGTAAAAATTCTCCGTCAACTAGGCCTACATAAAAGTAATGAATGAATGTTTATTTATATAGCCCAATATCACAAATGTTACATTTGTCTCAGTGGTCTTCACAGTGTGTACAGAATATCAGTATGACAATACGACACCCTCTGTCCGTAGACCCTCACATCGTACAAGGAAAAACTTCCGGAGAAAACCCAGTTTAAAGGGAACATGGGAGAAACCTCAGGGAGAGCAACAGAGGAGGGATCCCTCTCCCAGGACGGACAGATGTGCAATAGATGCCGTGTGTAAATTGAAAAGATAATACATTTACAACATAGGTAGTCCAAATGTTTGGAAATGCATGTGTCAGTAAGAACACCTGTCGTCGGTGAAACGCCCCTCCTTACTGCAGAACGTCTCTCATTGTGTATGTGCTATAATGTTTTTTAACGGACGTTGTCTGATTTATATAATCATATGCGCGGGCCGCTAGTGTCTGTTGATATCCAGATTAACAGCAGCATGAGAATAACCTGCCGATGCTCCATGGCGGAGGCTCCGGTAGAAATTGCCGGGATTTGCGTTTTTACCCCCTTAATGTCTGACCAATGGTTGAACAGCATTTCCGTGCACATGACTTGTGTTTAAAGTGTATAGTCAGTTTGAGTTTTGCCCGTGTGAACACAAACCGAACCTTCTGAAAAATGAAACAATGTAACAAACTGTGGTCTGGTGTGCACCAGAGAGCGGACTATTAGGTGTGAATGCACCCTTAAACCTTTATTTAACCAGGTGGTCCCATTGAGATCATCGATCTCTTTTTCAAGAGAGACCTGTCCAACATGGCAGCAAGTAGGTTACAACATGAACATAAACCAGAACACAAAAGGACATCGTATTTACAGGGCTACATTTACACACCTAGAGACATTGACAAGTACCAACAGTATATTTATATCTCTGTCAATAAGCCTCACCTTCTTGGCAAACACTGTATTGTTTTTGAAGTGGTGGAGAGACAATGCACAGTTTGACCCACTGCTGTCACCCATGGCCAAAGCATATCTCTCCGTCCCACTGAGGTGGCGTTAGACTTTTTCGCTGAAATGACGGACAGGATCGTAAAATGTCCGTCATAATCCCTTATTACCCGTCGGGTCTGAACAGTTCACAAGAGAGCACGCTCGTGAACTGTCAATGGGGGGGGGGCGGTGTTATGCCGTGTGTGCATGCACCTCGTGGGAGCGAGCACAGCGTAAAGCAAAAACTCCCAGACATGTGTTGATCTGTACGGCAAAGTACGGTTTGGAAACTATATCATTTCCTTTTTGGAGGGCATGCATAACACGGCATAACACCAGAGCCTCGCTGCGGGGGAACGTTGGCGCTGTTCCGAGTTTGTTCTAATCTGTCAAAATGACAGACTGCTTTCCGATTTTTCCGTCATTGTTAAATGATAATAGAGAGAGAGAGAGCGCAGAGAGAGAGCGCAGAGAGAGAGCGCAGAGAGAGAGAGCGCAGAGAGAGAGAGCGTGTGCGCATCGGAACTTCACATTGTAATCTCCCTACCTGATATTTTTATTTTGTATTCAATCGATATATTTTTGGAAAGGGAAACTGTGCGCAAACTGCAGAAGATATATATTAATTTATTGGACAAGAAAGAACCCCATAAAAAGGGCACTTTCTCTGGAGGAAGAAAAAGGGCAGGGTTTCAAGCCCACTTTGATGTCTGTGTGCACGTGCCTGCGTTCAAGTCCTTACAAGGTATAGAGACTCACGTATTTCATAGTGCAAATACTGATTTATCACTCTCCTGACCTTACTTAACTTTTTGTTTTTCTCACCAACACTGTTTTTTCAATGTTTGGCTACTCAATGTATCATCTTCATCCTTTCAGTCTTCACTCAAGTGGCTAATTTTTGAAAATTAATTGCGTGTGTAAAGAAGTCTGTAAAATGCATTCTGAAACTCTGAAAAAGATAATGAGCTCCAAGGAAAAGGTGGCGTATAATTGTACTGAAGGTAGGAATGAGTCTCCCAAATCAATAATTCAATCGACAGAAAAAGAAACCTATTAGTTTTAATAATTTATTAATCGTTTGACTCATTTTTCATGCAAAAGTGCCAGAATATGCAGGTCTAGACTCTCAAATCTGGATAATTTAAGCTTTTCTCTGTTTTAAATCAGTAAATATATTTTGGGTTTTGGAGTGACCGCCAAGATGTTTAATGCCGTCACCTATTATATTTTGCACTATTTTATGACGTTTAATAAATCAAATGGTAAATCTAAAAGAGGATCATCATACTTGACAATGAAAACCTGAGATTGTTTATTTCATAAGCTTTCTACATTTACTTTGAGATCTATAAATGTGTTTATGTTCCATGGCCAGGCTAATATAGTTGTATTATACTGTAGCTGGATGGATGGCTTTTAGGCTGGTTGCTGAGCTATTATAATTTGATACATTTGAGTGTTTTATGTTCCAAGTTATTTAACTGAATGCCTCGCTTTGGTTTTTGCACAACTTTGATGCAGATTTAATTTATGATTTGCCAGTTTCTGGCACAATGATTCTGGAGAGCTATCAAACCTGTGTGTGCTTTGAAATGGAGAATAGTGTGTTTTGTGATGAAGAATTTTGTGTGTGTATGTAATTAGTCATAAAAGCTACTCAGTTACCGTAATGCTATTTAAATATGATTTGTTTATTCCACTCCTGTTTGTCTGTTGGCCGATATGTGTGCCTGAAGCCTGCCACAGGTCGGATATGGATGGGAAAATATTGTATTTCTTGGTTGCAGAGCCACATTCCTCTACGCTCATACGAGTTACTCCCAGTGCCAACTATGGTTTTACACCTTCAGACCAGCAGCTTCCCAGTGTTCGTTTCTCACTTGAAGAACCACATGCTGATATTTTTGCATTATTCTTTTCTTCACATCAAGCTTATTGCTCAATATTTCATTCAGTTGTGAAGTGGTGTCCAAAAAGATCACAAACACACCCACGTCGTGCCCATCTTCAGGTGATAAATGCCCATCATTGATCTCCATCGCGGGGAAACTCGGTGCCCAATGGACCTGATCTCTCACAGCTATTCTTACAGCAGCAGCCATATGGTTAGCACTTAGTGCCACCTGCCTCTGGCATGAAACAGGGGAGATGGGCAATATTATGCTGGGGGTGAAAAGAAGGATTGGCAGGTTGGGCTGCCATGAGAGCAGGAAATCACAAAGTCTCCAAACTGCCTTAATGGACTTCCTCTGGTTGGCTGTGTCACGATGCATGCCTCACCACACGAGGGCTTTGGCTTGAGCAGAAGCCTTTTAGCACTGAAACTCGGGTCCGCAGCAACATTAGCAGGGTTATGTTATGTTCTGTGCCTCTGTGTAATTCTGCTGTGCACTGCTTTCATTTAGTGTGCCTTTGGCGCTCTTTAATTCCATCCTTGCCCCAGGCCCCTTGAATAGCAAACAATTATAATACCCTTAAAGTAGTATATAAACACAGAGCACTTAAAAATGAATCATACGTATTTGCACTTCAGCTTCTTAGCGTGCAATTATTTTTACCTAGTGCCATCAGGAATAAGTCATCTCCCATCTTGGCATATTACAACTTCACTTACAGCAGGTGCATTTTTATTTATTGTTTTCTTAAAAACAGTAACCTTATCTTGAAACAACATCAGTCAGCAGTAGATGTGTTGAAAATGTGTTCTCCTGCTGCTTTTTGATTGTAATCAGATAAGCTAAGGATAGAAGCACACGTTTTCATATCTTTACATTTTTATTTTGTTTGTTCCTCTGTTTAAATGAAGATAAATCTTGCTGTCTGCAGGCACGGCGAATGTTGCTGCAAAATAGCAGTTAACCGTTATCTCTGCCTTACATTTAAGAATCCCTTCTCTTAACTTCCTTTCATATATACTTCCATATCAGGCTCGGTTATCTCTACAATACAGTCTCTCTTTCTCTGCTTCCTGACTGCATTAGAACAGGATTTTGACCCTGGAAAAAACTGTCACATCCCGAAATGTGAGCTTAATCAATACTGGAGGCAGAAAGCTGTCAGTCAAAAAAATAAATCACTTCTGATGCATCAGTGCATGTCAGCTACTTCATCTGTTATCAGCATCATAGTTGCAAATTGCATCTGAAAAGACAATACTGAAAGTCAAATCAAAAAAGCTTCCTATTCAAGGCTTCCCATCACACATAGCGTTGATCTTGATGTAACTACAGCAACATTGTCATTAAAGAGGTGATTGCAGGACAATTTCTCTTATTCCAGTTTAAATGATACAAACCAACGTCTAATAGGAATCCTGTGGCCTTCGATGTGTTTTGCAGGACAATGCTCGATACTCTGCAGCAGTAATGAGCACAGACTCCTGGCCTCCTAATTGCTTTCTAGGCATGTGCAAGGCTCATCAGAGAGGGGCTTAATTGGCCATCACTACCCAGGCAAGCATGAGGCTAAGGCTAGCCCTGTTCCTGCCTGTGAGCTCTTACCAAGATGCTTGCAGAATAAGTAAGCAGCTCCATTTATTCTGCATTGCTGCCACTAATGAACACAGTTTAGCCCGGAGGTCTTGATCACTGTGTCGCCCTCCGTCTTGGTCTTAGTTTGCTTGTAACCGCAGTTTGCCGGTGTTGTTCCAGTGTTTGCTCTTTTTTCTTTCTTTTAAGCATCAACGTAATGAAGTGCTTCCTGGTTTTGGTATTGGGGTCTCTAGTGCAAAGCTGACTCGCTGGGAGATAAGTGTCTTCAGCTGCTGGCAATCAATTTATTTGCCCTCTAATGTTGAAAACGTGTGTGGAATGAATACTGAAAGACATGGAAAGATGGAAGGGGGAAACTGAGCTGAAATCGCTGTCTATGTACATCCCCGTTCCCTCTGAGGAATGATCCTTTCAAAGGGAATACACAACTCTTCATGGACCATTACACTACCCTGAAAAATACAATTACACATGAACACCGGGCCTATTTCAGTAGACCCTCGGTAATGTTAAAACGTCAAAAAGGAAATACAATTGTTTCATTTCCACACAGGAGCAATTATGCATTGTTACTTAGTTCATTTGTCATGATAAGCAAGATATTAAAGCATGAAATGGGAGTGTCTGATCACAGGTAAATATGTTCTGTGTGTTTCACCCCACACCGGTGTTTCAGTGTTGATTTGAGAGGTGAAAGACATTCCTGAACCTGTCCTTGGTACATTTGCCACATCCTTGAAAGAAAAAGACACCCACACATAATGCGGTATTGATTGGTGTTTAAATCAGTTTGATAACAGCTTTGTCAAATCAGCTCTTTTAACAATCAGATTAGAGCTTTTAGTACAATCGATCGAGGAGGGATTTGAAATGTACAAGATGACAGTTACAGAGAAGCACAGCTAGAGCCTGGCCACCCATGAAACGGATCCAAGCCTGCATCCACTGTTCACAATCACTTTTCTTCTACAGGGCTGCTGCTGCTATACAGAAAGCTAATCTGAAAGCAATTGCTGGAACAGAAGGAATATAGAGAGGAATGATAACCCGCCTTGTGACCTGAACCGGCGATAACCGCTCGAGTGACAAACTCTAGAGATTCTTTACAGTTCATCACACAGATGTGGCAGCGTCATCTGCACACAACATAAGATGAGTGACATTATTTGACTCAATAGAGGACATGCAACAGAGTACAACGTGTCAGTTCCCCACGTGTCTCCATTACATTACATTTAGCTGACGCTTTTATCCAAAGCGACGTACAATAAGTGCGTTCGACCAACAAAATACAAACTTGAAGAAAACGGAATCATATTGGTACATCAGGCTTCATAGAGCAAACACATTTCAAGTGCTACTCAACTGGCTTTAGGTAAGCCAGCCCTTTATTAGTATATCAGTGCTTTGTTAATAGTTCTATCGCTCGAAGTGGAGTCGAAAGAGATGAGTTTTCAGTCTGCGCCGGAAGGTGTGTAAGCTATCTGCTGTCCTGATGTCAATGGGGAGCTCATTCCACCATTTTGGAGCCAAGTTAGCAAACCCACGTGTGTTTTTTATATCATGGTATTGTCTCCCAGAACAATACCATGATATAGATTCTTGCAGCTGAATCTGAATTAATGTCATGCAGTGTGGCATCCAGATGAAACAAATGCCACCTGAAATGTCACGTACGGTAAATAGGGATAGCCCCACAGCGGACAAATGAATACAAAATCAAATTCCCCCTGCTGAGGTTACAATTTACACTAAAAACGCAAGGAGTATTGCTGTTGCCTCCATTATTTCAGTATTCTCGGTTAGCATGCATCTGGGATAAATTAAAAGTGGCTTTCAGTTGGCGAAATGGAGCTAGAGATTGGAGGTATTCACTGGTAATTGCAAGTTTTCTCTACATTCGATGTTGAGAGGTACTCTCGAGCTATAATTTCTGGTTGCCAAGTCAGCGAGAGGCGACTGTGAGACTTTGCTAGCTTTCCTCTTGGGCTTCTTAATTGGCTTTGTTATTGCAGACCTGTGCCGGGTGAAGGCAGCGAGAGAGATTCTGGGCATTGGTATATAAGATACGGAGCTTTCGACTGTGACCCTCCTCCCAGGGGCCGAGTGTTCACAGCTGCTTTCTCTGGAGAAGGTGACCTGGCTTTGGATCCCTCTCTGTGCCTCTCCCAGCGGACCCACCCCCCCCTTGCCACCTCCCATCCTCTCCCGCCCCTCTCCTTCGTTCCTCTCCTCTCAGAGGTCATTTGCTACACCATCATTGAGTTTTCTCCTACAACCCCCCTTTTCTCAGCACCCATCCGTTTGGCCCAGCAGGGAGCCACTAATTCTCTCCGCTCTGCAAATTTCCACACTTTTCCGGCGTGGGATGCCAACACCTCTTCAGTGCCTCACTCTGGCTTTGCCACCCCTCCCACCAACACACATACACACTAATGCATATAAGACACAATTCTCCACAGCGGCTCGACCCAGTACTCACTGGGCTTTTAGAAGTGCGAGAACAGAGTGTGTGTGTGTGTGTGTGTGTGTGTGTGTGTGTGTGTGTGTGTGTGTGTGTGTGTGTGTGTGTGTGTGTGTGTGTCACATAAGATACATTATTATTGCAACGACATGGGCTTCTAAAGAGCCTTCAAGTAGACATTAGCGTATTATGTGACGTGATTATGCAGCATTAGTCTATTTATTACTAGGGAACTGCTTCTGAGCTGTCATGGCTAAGGCTGTCTCGCTCCCTGTAAACACAGCTTTGGAGTCCATTTGTAGAATTAAAGTTGCAAATGACTGTTTCTAGAACAGACCAAGAAAGCGCTGTCAGAAACAGGATAGTCATGTTACTGTATATTAATGCTTCTCGTTGGAGGTATTAAGTGATCTTGATTACTTGGTCAATTTAAGCTACCCTGAATAATATATGGTTGAATTCCAAAAGATGAGGCACTAAATTATTCTCCTCATATAAATGACTTCATTTATCAAGGATATCATGGAAAATGATATATATAAAATAGGTCGATACCAAATGTAATTTATTTTACATTTGAGGCCTTTGCAGTTGTTGGAAATGCTCAAACAAGTCAAAATATCCTAAGAAGCGACCACTGGAATCTAATTGCACTAATTGTGTAATAGCAACAATATTAGTGGTGTCTAATCTGTGTCTGTAACTGTGCATAAATGACTGGTTCAAACTGAATAAACAGACATCCAAAGTGAGTGTCTTTCCCAAAGTGTCAAACTATTCCTTTTAATTCATCCGAAAAAGATTTCAATGTTAGAAAATATTTTGGTTCAGTTTCAAGCATTAGGAACACAAGGTTTTGAAAACCAAACACTCCAAAAAAGAAAAACCTAAAGAAAGACTGAAGGAAAAAAGGGTCCAATCGTTAAGTGGCATAGGATGTTATTAATGTTTGCTGGGGACAATGCGCTCAGAATGATGGGCACAGAGCGTATGGCTGCAAATGGATGTCGGATGCCTCTTGTGAATACAACTGATGTGCATCTGCAGAGTCTGAATACAGCTAGATTTTGGCTGAAAGGCATCTCTGAATGTTTGGCTTTTCAGCTGTTGAGGGCTTTTGTTGCAGACTGCAGAATCAGGACTCATTTGACATTTGTTTATTTGGGGGATTTCAAGCTGGTATAGTTTCAAAATATGAAACTGTGTTAAATAGGCATCAGGTATGTACTGAAGTGTATTAAGCTTCAGTTGTGCCTTTTTGTATATTGAATGAAAAATCTATAAAATGTCCAAATATTCAGTTCTAGGGTTGTCTGTCTCAATACCAGATGTTTAGTAGTTGATACAAATACTAGTGAAATGCTTGATTCTAGATACCCATTTGATATCATGATGAAAAACAAATGCCATTTACTTCCACATACACTCCTGTAGGAAGTCGGTAGGAAGTTAAACTAGACAAAACACATCACAATAACGTTATAATATACCTAAAATAGGGAGCCTGCCCTAGATTAATTGATCGTGAGTTTACTACATCCAAAACATAATTGCTAACATCCCCTGAACGAAGCCCTGAAAGCACCTTCAGTCCCTGCAGCATTGTACAAAAACTGTAAAGTCACGTTTCAGAATTCTGGTACCAAATGATCTGTTCTCTTGATCTCCCTATTTACAGTAGTATATCCAAATCCTAAAACTCGCCTTTTACATTGTTACATGTCCTGCATGTTCTCTGTCAAACATTTCAAAGGAATCCTTTTGTAATTAGGTTCCCATGCTAGAGTTCCCTTTTGTTCTCCATTTCAACAGTGGCTTCCTCCTGCCACACTAGTGAAACCAACCACAGAGGTGAAAGCAATCATCTGAAAAGCACTCAGCGAGGCTAGAAACTTGATCATGTTTCAACTAGGACACATTCATTACAAATGCAACGTAAGTCTCCATTTATGAGCTGGAAAATGGCAAGCGATCTAATCTGGGCAACATATGGAAAAAGGATCTAAGGTATGACTGATTGGCTGAGGATAGGAAAAAAGGAGGTGTGTGTGGGGGTCTTTCTGGTAGAGGAAACCAGTGGTCGGAGGCCTTTTAGTCTTCTGTCGTGTGTTAATCAAGACCTCACATTACCACATCAAAATTCCCTTTCTCAGTGTCTCCTGAACAAGAGAAGCCCCTCCATTAGACGCTCGTACGGCCGGAGAAGCAACAATAGGCCTGTTGAATAGTTCTCAGAATCACACCAAAAATTGCTTTAAATCTCCCCAGCAGTGCTTGAAGTGGTAATTGAATGTGACGCTCTTAGCCGAATAGCCTTTGTGTCCTGTCTTTTGTATGAGGCCGATATTTAGGGCAGGCCAGCTTTAAAATCAATATCCACTGTCACCAGAAGAATGTCCTGTCTTTACTGAATATGCCAAATGGAGCACTGCTAGATAACAAATTGAGCTCAATTGTTTGGTTAAGGGGACCGATCGATGTGAGTGGTGTAGGGTTTTAGTATTTCTTAAACAGAGACAAGTGTTGTTGAATATGTGCGTGAAGTGTTGGTAATTTTTGAATGCTTTTAATACTTGTTCTTTGACTAAAATAGGACACAGAAAATATCATAAAACATAAAGGGCTTTGTGCATATTATTGCTTCAATATTCAGCCAACTAAAATTAAATAGTAGAATGCTTAGACAATTTATACTAGATTTAGTTTTCTCCCAAATAAAGAGCAATTAGTGAGTGATAAAGTACAAAGTTAAGTAGTGCCTTTACCACTTGATGCAAACAATATCACTTTTGTTTTGCAACTGTACACGTCGTAAACAGCACTCATAATAAATAATCGAGGGAATTTTTACATAGGCTTTGGTAATCCACTCAAATGAGAAATTAAATATTCCATTTTCTTTGAGAGGATCTCCTGCATATATTTGTTATGCGGAAGTAAATTGGTTTGCATATCAGCTCCCAGCTGTGTTGTTGTCCATGTCTGTTCAGAGAACTCTCAGCAGGAGACCACATCAACATCATGGTACTAATTTGATTTATTGCATGGTGAATGCAAATGCTTTGTTTGAAGGGGACGTATTTTTCAACAAAAAGGCAAAAGTGCTGAGAAAATAAATGTACTTTGCATTTTGAAAACAACTCAGGATGATTAAGCATTTTTAGGTATATTAGAAATATGCATCACTAAAGCCCCTGTCACTGTCCCGAAATTGACACCAGATGGACACACGAATATGGCATTGTGAATTTCGCACGTCTTTATATGTAGATTAGAAGATATTACTTATCTCCGTCATGTTGTTTCCATAGCAACAACAACTTCCTGTCAACAGTGTAACCTTGCCTTCAAAATAAAAGCATCTAAATAAAACAGGAAGTTAACCTAAATTACATGTAAGACAAACAACTGCAACGCAAGTAACAAAAACAATGTAATATCCTTTTCAGTTTCACAGAACAGAAATTGGGTTATTTACATAATATGTTTACATGATTTTGTTGTGCAATAAATGCAATCTCGATGTCATCGTACTATAATACGATGGCTACACGACGACATTGCAAGGGCTTCACGTAGTCGTGTTGCCTTCCTAAGGCAATTGGGCAGCTTCTTGTTTCCTTCGTATTGTCTTTTTGAGGCGAAAAATGCCCGATGGCACCGATGATCAGACTAAGATGACACGATTTGACAAGATGCCCTTACGAAGGGCAAAATGGACACACGAAAATTAACCTTCGCAAGGACCTTTGTAAATTTGTTGGCATGCCAAAGATTTTTCCACCGCTCACCAAGTTGCTGCCGGAGCCTGAGAAACTCCACCGGCGGTCATACGATGGCTCACGAATGGCCCGATGTTGTTACGATCAGAGCCGAATTTGAAAATGTCCTTTATCGTGTGTCCATCTGGTGTCAATTTCGGGACAGTGTGAAGCGGGCTTAACGCAACAGAAAGCATTAAAGCTCTGTTATTCTCCTGATGCTGCACACAGGAGGTATGGCTGTTCCAGCCGGCAGTAATCACGTCTGCAGGGAAGAAGGTTAGTATGCAGGCCATGTGAAGACTGATTGCATTCTTATGCAGTGAAGCACATTAGCCAACCTTTGCCTTCCCTTCCGAAGCTATTCATATCCCTGTTTTGATTGTTGAATTCATGTCAGGGTTTTGTTTTTTCCTCAAAGCTGAGGCCATTTACCCTCAATAAGATTCCATTTTTCCACCGGCTGATGCAGCACAGAGAGCTGTGCAGCCTCGAGGCGCCACGTTCTCCTCACACTTGTGGGCGTATCCATGGTTTTGACAATCTAAATACAGAGATGTTCTCTAGCTTTTGTACTGCTGCTGTTGCCTAACACTCACACACTTATGTTCTTTGTAGTTGTTCTTCCCAAAATATATTACTGTTTATGTTGTTCACATTTTCTACAAAAGTTAGAGGCTGCAATCAATAATATGTCAGCCGCAATGCATTTTTGCAGTTTAATAATGGGGTTTTTAGCATGAAATTGTTGTTTTCTGTGGTTTTCTCTATAAAAGTCAACATCAAAGTTCTGGGTCTTGTGTTTTAATGATAAATAGTTTTAATGTACAGTCAAAGTGGAGCAGAGGAGCCAGTCTTTTGAACTCTTAAATAACTAATTAGATTTTTCCCTGACACTACACAGTCATTGTTCTTAATAAGCTATAGTTTGTAGAGGAGCTTGTTAGCTCTTATTTTGCGGCTAAAATAAACATAATCATATTATGTGTAGCTTCTATATGGATCATTAGCAAGTATGAAGTAGTATGTGATGAAAAGAACAACCATAAAGTAGGTGCAATTGAATTAGTCAGAAACTCATCTCCCACACCTGCTGGCCTTTTTCCAAAAGAGGAAAGGCATTACTTTTGTTCTAGTTTTAGTTTCCATACAAGAATGATTTAATATGTCTATAAATAGGAGTGCATTGATTAGTTAGACCTGTTTTAAAAACATAACATTCATTTTTTTGTAATAAACAACAAATCTGTGTTAAAGTCAGCCGGAGGGAAGGTAGTTCACATTAGCTGTTGGCAGTTAATGCAATGGTTCCATAGAGTTGCAAAATGATGCATTCAAGCCCTATTTGGTCAAAATTTGAATTGGGCAAACACAACTGATCATGACTTCAGTGTAGTCTGGTAACAACAACAGTTTGAGATATTTCTACAGCAATATGCTATAATGGACATTAGAGAGACATTTTTGGCCTGTTTAACCTTCTTACAATAAAACGGCATACAACCATAATACAAGGGTGTATATCGAAGTACATGGCATAGAATTGATATCAACAATTGAGGAGTCTCACTAGTATTGGTATTCACTACCCCATTTCAGGCTTTGTGACATACGTAATGTAGATTCCATGGATTGCGTCACAGGAGGGGTTCATGTGAAGAATAGTGAAGGCCAGTTGTTAGACGTTTAATTTGGCACATTGACTTTGTAGCAGGAAAAGATTGCAACATGAAAGCACAATCCCTCTGAGTGATCGTACCAATACAAAGCTCTTAGTTCTGGCCTGTCAATACCGTCGTGCTCGGCTGAGAGATAAGTTCCTCCGTGAAGGAGCTGCATGCTCTGTGCTCCGCTCGCTGGGCGGTGGGGCTGTTTCAGGACAGAGCCGCTGAGTAATACTGCATGCTGGCTCTCATTGCAGCCGATTACTTATCTATTGATTGAAGCCAGCGCTGTGCAGATGGATGCCTTTGGAGTGTGACAAGTGCTTTAACAACCCCGGAACCTAATGCTCCTTAATGTCACTCTGGGTCCATGTTAAGTAATGTCCCATCTCTAAGTCACCAGGATTCACTCACGGTCAATCCTAGCAACGGAAAAGGGATCCATCTTGATTGGTTGTCTTCAGGCCAAAAGATCTATGGGCGCAATTACATGTAGCCACTCCTCGCTGCAGCCGGAGAGATGTAATAAATAGCATTAAGGACTGTGAAAATCCTTTAAATACACTTTCCACCTTCTCTTCCTGCTTGACAGTTAGAAAGAGCAATGAATTCCCAGCGATCGTTGGAAGCAGCCTGTAAGAGGCAGAACTCCGTTTCTACTGCTTATCACTTTCACTTAAGCTGCTCGGGAGATTCAGTCTCGCATGCACTCAGATGTGTACACACACACACACACACACACACACACACACACACACACACACAATATAACGTGGTGCCAGCATTTTTATTGTTCATACCAGGCATGGGATAAACTTCAGTGCTGGACAGCACCCGGCTCTTTGTTCTGTTGACGGGTTCTGTTACATGAAAATATACCTCAAGACAGCTGAGTTCTACTTACTGATGTACTCCTACATTTGGACATTTGATCCAAATGTTTCCTTCGCTTCTGGCACAGTTCCATAACGGCTCCCTAACAAGTAGCCTCGGGGCCAGCCAAGTCAATCAGTTGTTAAATCTCAAGAATGGGATGTTTAAAGTGAGTCACGACTCATCTGAAACATCGGGTTTAATGTTTTTAGATCAAGTTGTAAAGCCGAATACAGTATATTGCACTGCAGACCCACCATTCTATTTGTTGGATCTGGAGACATTACAGATGCTTGTGCAGCCTGCAACAACCCAGCTTCTATCAAGTTTATTTTTCAGATATCGGCTGAATTTCAAACATAATCATCAAAGGCTGGACAACCAAACGGCTTGCATTTTTCATGTTGTCTAAGAAAACTAGGGATGCTCCAATCGATCGGTCACCGATCGAGATCGGCCGATACTCACTCTCTACCGATCGATCGGTGCTCTCTAAACATGCCGATCGCGAGAGCCGATCGCATGACATAAAATACATGACACTTTTCTCTGTGTGCGGCAAAACAAGCTCGCCAAAATGGCTTCACCGGTCTGGCATTATTTTAAGGTGTCCGAAAAAGACAGTAAAATAGCGGTGTGCAACGTGTGTGTGTGTGTGTGTGTGTGTGAAGCAGAAATCCTGCAGCTCCGCCCGCCGGACCGGTAAGCGGAGCGAAACACACAAGAGTTAGACCTAACACACTTAGCTATTTGATCTACCTCTGGAACAAGCTAAACTAGTTATTATAAATATATTTATTCTTCACTGTCGGGTCACTCATTACTGGATCAGTGAGCTGCATGAGATACTGACAGGCTGTCAGGAGAGAGAGAGAGGGGGAGAGAGAGGGAGAGAGAAAAAGAGAGCGCTTCCGCTAATTTCTCCCGTGTTATTATCCAAAGTGAATGTAAACTTGAATAATGTACATCATTTCAATGTAATAATTAAGTTGATTGTTGTTTGTGGAAGCTCCAGTGAATGAGCCCATTAACTGAGTTTAAACATCACTTTAAATGGAAGATTTAAAGTGATGTTTAAATCTTCCATTTAAGCCCCGCCCACTCGATTGGATCGGCGATCGGTATCGGCCGATACTGATTCCAGCGATTGGCGATCGCCCCCGAAATTGCCGATCGGAGCATCCCTAAAGAAAAAATCACACGTCTATTTTAAAGCTCTAAGATGACCTTTTTGTCCTCACTATGCCTACACAGATGGATTAAAACAGAGCTGGTGATAAAGCAGATACCAGGAAAGTTATCATCTTGGATGCTTTAGCCTCAAAAAACATTTCCAAACCAAGGGCATCCGCACCCAAACAACAAGGTTTTTTTTGCCTTAATCTCTGTCTCTCGCTGTCAGCAGCACCACAAACTCACACCATATTCTCAAGTCTGCAGCTTCTGTCATTGCCTAATGTGTTGTGCTCGCTAATGTTAGTAATTTGACATCTTGACAAAGAAATGTTTTGATTAATTGGAGTCCCTGGCACAAAACGATGTTGCTATTTGAGCGCACATTTAACCTCAAATTGTGTTTGCGCCGTCTGTAAAAACATATTTTGACCAAGCTGCACCGAACAAACTGTCGTCCATTAAAATAATTGTTGGTTCAGCGTGAGAGATGCTCTTTTTATTACAGCTCTTTATTTCCAGATAAATATGTCAAGTAGCTGTGACAAAAAAAGGCAAAGAATGTTCAATGTTGTGTATTTTTATCGAACGGGCTTTGTACTGTTTGCTATTTTATTAAATCTTCTTACTCAAGCATTATTAATTTTCAAACAATTCTAACAAGGATTCAAAGTAAGGAGGATATTTTTTTAAACGAACATCAAAGCAGCTCATTTTCATAGGGCAACCCTTTGGCGTAGATCCCACAATAGGATTTCTGTGTTAGTTCAGGATGTTATTGCTTTCTTGTCTCTTTTTTTATTTTTGGATTACAATTTCTCTCAAACTCTTTCTCACACCATTTTGATCACTCGAGGGTGCTTTCCATTTGCACTTTAGCGGAGCGCAGGAACAAACTCCCTCTGACAATAACTAGTCTCACTTAACCACAACCTTGAAAATAGCTGGACGCTGTGGCCGGTCTATGAAAGAATACGGTGATAACTGAATATCCTGCTGAACTAGATCATTGGCCATCTCCACTCTCATTTACCGTAGATTCGCCCTCATGATTTCCGTATGGGAATCAATGATTCACTTACTTTGAGGAAAGCGGCTCCTCTGAAGGTGTTGGCTCGGTTCTCCCTGTGGCAGTGATTTCAATCAAGAGGCGTGTGAATTCTCGGGCCTTTCACAATAGAATGGAAACCTGTAATAAATTGGACAAATAAGTCATTTCTGTGCTGAAGACGGATTCAAATGTATTCATGTTGCGACATCTCAGCACACATGCGTCTCACATGCTGCACAGGGCTGCGTTTTCCTTTCCGCTACATTAGTTCAGAGAGGCTGAGGCTCTCCGCACCAGACTGGTGAGCTGGTGTTATAATAAAGGCTACATACAGTACATGCACTTAACAATGCTGACCTTTATCAACTTCACTATTGCAATTGCAATACTTGGAGCCTATAGCATCAGAGGGATAGAAATGAAAGGAGGAAGAGCAACAGAAGAAAACCAGCAACCTTCAGAGACTGTAGAAGAAGGTGGGCCATGTTAAAACCCTTCTTACTCTGCCAGAGATGTTGGAGTGGCTTCCTGCAGTGGTGCATTGTTTTGCGATGGAGTAAAGCGTAATTATTCTGAAAGATATTCATATTTTTGACACTTTCATTTCAAAGGAGTAGTCGTGATTAAAAGGCAATTATAAAACTTATTTTGTGGCTCTGACCTCACACCGCTGTTCATGTAGATTAGTGTTCGTTGTTCATTTGAATTCTGTTTCTTGACTAAACCGTACATGATATATTTTTAAATGTCAGTCTCCTAAAAAGAAACATGCCAGTGATATCAGTAACCATTGGTATTGTTTTGAAGTCAGTAGTCTGACATGTTTGTCTCGAGGGCAAATTTGTACAATTAATTTGACAGCTAAAAGATGCCATGTAATGGTGCTTTAATCCTGCAAACCCACTGAGGAAGTGCTGGCAATTGTAATCCTCTATTAGCATTCAAATAGGGATGTGTTATCCAGCAGGACTAATCTTCAGTGGTAACAACATGTCCTGCACATGTGTCTACGAGCTAGAGTCTGGGCGCGTCTTGATTGGACTTCTGCCTTCCTTCCCTGCTGAGTTCTTGAAACGTGAATGTGGATGAGGATTAGCACCGCAGGAACTGTTGATTAGATTCACTGTAAGAACTAAAGGGAGCTCTATGTCATGATGGGTTATTGGCAAAATGGAAGCTGTCCATGACTCCCAATTTTTACCAAATAGGTCATGCAGTTATAACAGTGGGTGTAAACCTGTGCAGAAATCTCATGCAGTCCCGGGTTTCCTTTTTTTCTACTAATGGACGACGTGCTGCTCCTAGCCAGGTGGGAGCCGAGCAGTAATAAATGTGGCCCAATATATCATCCGCAGCACATTACAGGGGAGCCGGGGGTGATTATTCATGCCGGCAGGGGCATGAACAGACCTTTCAGGGGTTCATGGGCTCAAACTTTGAAAAGGGCGTCTCCCTCATCTTTCTCTACAGGGTAGGAAGACTCTCCCTATTGTTGGCTCAACTTATCCCCTAATGAAGACCTGGCTTCTGGGAAAGGTGCAGTCTTTTTTTCTCTTCCCAGCTGATTACTTGATGAGTCTGGATTGGTTTTCACATGTATTTTTCAAGGTCATTTTGTTTGTGTATGCACACGATAATCATCATTGAATTCTTTAACCTTAATCATCGGTGTCTAACACAGCAGCAAGCAATTTGCAGTGTTTACATTGCATTGTTAACTATTTGGTCTGAAATGGTGCACACCATCCCATTAAGCCCCATCTTAAAGCCTGGAATTAGCGTCTCAGACGGGTGCAATCAAGACTGCAATTACCATACTTACAGTGAGTCAACTCTTTTCCCCGATCAGCCACATTCCTGGACACAATTAAATCCGGCACTTCTACAGTCATCAAGTCAGGGGCCAGAAAATGATTGTATTGTGAGCGGTGGGACCTGGGGTGAAGGTAGATGGGCGTTATGTTTGGAGCAGCCTGTGTTTACTGTCTGTTTGTGGCTACCAGGGCACACACAGAGACAGATGAGGCACAACAGCTGGCCCTAATGCGTGTTGGGTAGGATCAGCCCGGCCCAGTCACAGCACATCAATAGACCCATACGTTAGCTGACAGGGCAGCACTAAACTGCGCTCGTCTAGCTGGTGCCATGGGCCACAGGTGATGGAGGAAAAGGCAATCTGTCTTCCCACTGGAGAGGTATGAGGAGGGGGGTCAGGTTGCCACTGGACATCAGATCTCTGATCCTTCACAACGACAGCAAAAAAAACAAAACGGCTATTTTACACAATGACAAACATTCATAACCTGGACCAGCAGCACTTTCCTCAAATAACTGCAGGGACCAGCCAGGCTCCCGCTGTGCCTCAGTGCCTCTTATGACCGCTCCAAATGTGACTGATACATTGGATGTGCAATGATAGATAACCGTTTCATTCGCTGGTACTTGTATGCCTACAATCGTGTCACCATTTAGGCTCGAAACATCTTCTTTGTGCTGATGACCTTGTAACACACAGGGACAGGCTTTAACATTGGTAGAATCAGAACATTTTTGTAGTTGGCGTTAAAGAGAGCACTGTGTGTTTTGAAAGCTCCATAATAATGTAAATTACAAGTCTCACTGACTTGTTAAGTAGGAAAGAATTATTACAATTCAAATGTTATTAAAGTGACTTTAAACAGATGATTACATCCTCCGATGTGATTTATTTTTCAACTAAAGGTTAATAATATCTTCAAAATTACCAGTTCAAAAGATAGTGATGATCATAGTAATACCAATACTATGCATACTTGCACTGTTTTAATGGCGTAATAGATCTAACGCTTTTGCCATTTACCCTGGCAACTAAATGTATGCCGCTCAGACAGGATAATAACCACAGCACATGTATTACAAATGTGGATTTAATTACTGAGCTAAAGTATTGAATAGATGATGGTACCACACTATTTCTTTAGCGATGAGGCTTCATCATGAAGTTTAGATGGAGAAAAAATAATCTCTGATCCTAAACTGAAAAAAAAAGTGTCTTTAATCTGCTGAGACATGGTGACAGGTGCTTTTAACAAGTCAGTCATTTGTCCTAAAGATCTTAGAAGTTGTGAAAATAGCATGACAGTGCTGTCTGTGAAACATAATTCTGTCTGAAATATCTTCATTTCTTTTACTTGTTGTTTACCACTTCTCCTTTCATTGTATCATACCACTCTAGTTGGCTGTTGGCTTGTATTTAGCAAGAGACCAAGTCATTTAATATACAGTTTATATGTCACTAATCACTCTCCACATCCTTACATGTAACATTCAGATGGCTATAATACAATGTTTCACACTAAAACTCAGAGTTTTTCTTACATTATTTCGCCGGAAGTACTTAAACGCACTATCAAGACGGATGTTCTCTTTAAGCAGTCTGGTCGTAACTGCATGAATACATGACAAAGTGCAGATGAAATGATGTCCAAAACAAATGCCCTTTACTGTTAACTCTCTGAAGAAGATGAATGGTGAGCAGCAGTATACTTACTGATTACTTTGAAAAAGACAAAATGTCACCTAACATCCCCACAACAAAGACTGAGCTGCGCGCCTGAGGACAGACTTATTGTGCCGACTCTTCTGTGCCAGCTGTAACCGATTCAAACATTTCTTTTCAGTCTGCACACTACAATCTAATTAATTTGCACTCTATCAATTAATTTGCACTCACTGAAGTTTGGCAGCAGCGTTGTAGCCCAGAGGTACTGTTTGTTGTTTCAGTTTTCCCCCTTTTTTAATAGTCATCTCGTTTGCTGTTTCTTTTTATTGTGTTGGTGGTTCTTATTCTGTCCATTGTTTGAAATGTCTGTTGTTGGATTATTATGTTGCAAAAAAAACTTCCATAGTGATGCATTGAACTGCGAAAGAGCTCTAGTTTTTGTTGCTGATGGGATACATTTAAATAAGAAATGTAGAGCTGATGGAAGACCTGTTAGCTAGCAGAGGTAGGCCAGAAGTTTGCACCTTCTTTTAGCCGCTGCGCTAAACAGTGTTTTTAACAAGATGCAGGGATGGAATCAACACTGATCTATTTATCTTAATACTCAACAGGACAATGATCTAACCAAAAAACAATGCCATTTTTTCAAGGTGAAACTTAATGTTCCATCTTGCTTGTTCTCTAATGAGAACGATTACAAATGGCACCTGATGATTTGACGGGCAATTATCATTTCTACAGAAAGTTCGATGGCAGACAATAATGTTTAATAATTTAGTTTTGTCAGAGTTGTGTTTCACACTATCTCAAATCCTGTCGTCGCATATGCTCACCTGACAAAGACTGGAGGTTTTCCGGCGGCATTTGCTCTAATGGCTTGGCAGGTGGAAACCTTGAAGCCAAACGAGGACCAGCTTAATGGGAGGAAGTGGCCCATTATTTAGACAGAGTTCCTTAAAGTCAAATAAGAGCCTGTCATGCTAAATGTAGTCTGACAAACATTTCCCCTTTCCACATTCTCAATGGTCATTTAAACCAAATTCACAGTCTGGTTCCTTTGTACACGGCCTGTCAGAGTCGTCAACTGCCTTGCATTCAAAGCAGTTCCCCAAAAATACCTTGAATACTATCATTATCCAAATGACATTCAAATGCAGAGTAGGCCTATAGTCCAGACTCCCATTTCCCTGCTAGTTTTCCAGTCAAACAAGAGAGGCCCTAATTGCAGTCACAAGGATTTTCTTTTCCACACCACAATAAAAAGAACAAGGTGACTCAACTTATAAAAGTGCTCTTTTTAATTTAGATAATGATCTTTTATGCCGTATAACCACTTCCCCGTTTTCTTTGCACTCTTAAAGCATTTGTCCTGAGCCCTGATAAGATGTCTCCTCTCGTAGTTTGAATTCTATTGGTATATTTTCTTGAAGCAAAGTGCCTCTTTTCAGATATGTATTGTCAGTCACCTAATGCTTTGCTGTTGTTGTTGCTATGTGGAGACCATTGCTGTCTCTGTACTGTAGAGCGTGGCCATGAAGGCTGCTTATGGATTTGCAAAGGCAGGGAGTAGGTTTGTTGAAATTAATCGTTTCTACCAAGGCCGTAACCATGGAGTCAACATTAGGGGGGACAAAAAATTCAATCAAAATTTGAATACTAATTTCCTGCTATTCTAAATGAAAATATATATAAAAATTCACTAACACATGGGATACTTTAAAACCTGTTAAACCCCATGCCCCCGCCCGTTGGGGGCAAAAAACAACAATATTCACGAAACTGTGTCTCAGGCATGGGCGTAGGAAGCATCCTCAATGTGGGTGGGAGTCATGTGTGTGATGCCACATTCAGGACATTCAGTGTCCTTTTTTAACAGAAGACCGTTGCTAGAAGCTGCAGCTAGACTGCAGAAACGTTAGTTTTTTGTTTTTGAGGATGGAACAATTTCACACACAGATATACGGAGGCTAGAGCCATACAATTGATTTATTTTGTGTTATAAATTAATGTCAAGACATTTATGTTGATTTCTGAAGCACTTTGTAAATAACAAAATGAGAGTTCATATGTATTTACTGCATGTATTCATTGATGAAAGATAAGCCATGTGGAGTAATATAGAAAATTGAGGATGCAACGCATTGGTATGCATCGTCGTGATGCATCGGGATATTGAATCGAATCGGTGACAGGATAATCGTCATCTAATCGTGAGACCAGTGAAGATGAAAAAACCCAGACCATCTGTTGCCATTGTTGAGGGAACTCAGGAGAAAGGCACTGTGCTCCACACGTACACTATAATAACAACTATGCTGAATTTGTCCTCCAAAGTGTTTTTTTATTTAGTGTTCACTATATACACAGAAGACAGATGGAAAGCACAAGTCTCAATGGGAGCATCTCAAGGACAGCTTGAAGAATCTGTGTATTGTGCATACGGCTGTAGCCCCTCTGCAAAAGTGAGTAAGTGAAAACACGAAGCTGGCCATTGTGATAGAAAATTAAATGTCCCCCTGCCTCAGATGAGCCCACTGCAGCTTGTTCTCTGTGTTACAACAACTGCACTAATGACTAAGTTGTACTGTCAGTGGCTTGAAAACAATCCATTTATAATTGAGCTGGGTATACTAAACCGCTTACCGTCCCAGAAAACACATTTATGGTGATCTTTCAGCAGATTTAGCAGAAAGTCACAGCCTGTCGAGCAGATATAACTGTGGGCGGCATCACAGTCACCTGCTTTGCACGGGTGTAAATGCAGTTTGACAATTTCTAACTAAACTTGGAAATGAAACAGCCACCGCAAGTTCATTGTGATGAAATGTTATGCAAGTTAACAGAACTAAAACTTTAGTTTCAAACATCATCAGAAGGGTCACAAAACACAAACATATACAAGTATCATACCTTTTTGTGGACTAACTGACCATCTGACATGTCCACTACTCACTTTATGTATATTTTAAAATGAGATTTCTAATATGATCAAATACAATTTGACAAGCGAGAGCAGAGAAGCAAATAAGAAAGGAGATGGAGATTAGAATTTGCAGCACCTTCTGTACAATGAGATTAGCTCCCTTGTTATCAGACGGTGCATGTCTTCAGCCCTTATTTGCGGCGAGGTGTTATTTGCGGCGTAGCGGAGCTGTCCCTCCTCATCGCGTCGGCTGTCAGAAGATCATCAGTTGCAGCCGCGGCCCAGGAGGAGGATCCCTGTGCGCTGCTATCTGCCTCACACACAGCCTCTTGTCCCCGATACAAGACAAGAGTAACTAAGTATATTACTCGAGCACTGACGTGGTTTTGATGTACTGAGTATTTGAGTATCAATGTTTGACACTTCATTCTGTCATTTCATTATCCTTACAGAGAGAAGAATAGTTTTTTCTTAATCCATTACAAGTGTATTTACAGCTTGCAATGCAGATTAAGACTTGACATGCATGTAAAAACACAAAAAATACAAATACATTTCTCAATTGTCACTTACCCAGGAGTATTTGAAGCAGTTAGCCTGAAAAGCACATGACATAAAAGAAAGTGCTTTTACTTTTGACATAAATCTTTTAATCTGTTCACCTTCAATTAAGTGGTTGTTTGTAGTAAAATATTTAAACTGCAGGGCTGTTTTATTGTTTTCCTATCGTCAACAAATCCCATGAAAAGGCTTAAGCCAACAATAATTTGATCCTCCTAACAAGTATATGCTTGTTGTATCCAAAGACAGAGGAGCTGTGACACTGCATGACATGTCCCCTCATTATCATGAAGATGGCACTGTAGTTTATTCAGTCAATCCCCCATGCACTGCCGCGGGGCCATCAATACGCTGTGGCTCACCAAAAGTGTATAAATCCACATCTTGAAAAAACAAGCATAGTGAATTCTTTCTACAATTGCGTTAGCCTAAAACTACTACTACATTATTTCTTTCGAAAATTATTTTGGTTTGTGACCTTTATTTCAGAAGCATCCTCAGTTGGAACAAATGGCCTTGCCACAGATAGGAGGTACAAGTGCGAAAATATGAAGAGAAAAATGTGTAGTTTTGCTCTTTTATGGAAAGGCCAAAAACGATAACATTAACCTAATTAACTAGCGCCAGGCTTATTTTTAAATACTACTTCCACCATTGGGAAATAAACGGTACTTCTGAGTGAAAACATTCTATTGCTCCTCCTGCGAATGACAATATCTTGCTTTCCCTCGCTTTTCTGCATTAAAATGGTATAAACCCTCCATGCTATTCATCGTTGAACAGTTTTAGAAAAAGGTTTTAATGAATTAGATAAAATAATACATTTATTCTCCCTACTCTAAGTGTTTGAGGTTGTCTGTCTCAGGAATAGGGGGTTACTTTGTGTATGCGTCAGCAGTCGGTAGCTTAAAGCCTACAACATTACATCTGATCTGCAGGGTTGCAGAGAACAAGCGCGGTTCTAAAGTGCCATCATCTCTTCCTCTCCTCTCAAGCTTCAATGTTGTTAAAGCAAAAATAAATTGGACTGTCTTGGGGAAAAACATCAGCTCTAGTATAGGAAAAGGTTATTTTATTTGGATTGCTCATTGAGCTGCTGGTTTTATTCTCATCCTATTTTTCAGTTTATTTAATGTTCACCCCATTGCCTTCCACAGTGACTGCACATTGGTCTCATCCATGATTACGGTTATTATTCACTTAAGGCTGTCCAGGGTTGTTTGTTCGAAGGGTGTGATTTAATTTGCACCAACCTTGATTTACATCACTAGGTGAGAAGTCATGTCCATATTACCAATGCATAGATGACGGTCAAGAGACATGAGTCCTTCTCAAGCAGGACGCACATGAGTTGTTAAACCAGCTGCCATCACTGGGAATTCACCGGGAAATCGGTGTTGTTTTTGCATTAGGAGGTGTGAATGTTACATGTTGCTGCAGTCGCCCACTCCGAGCTCATTTCATTCAAAAGTCAGTGCTTCATATGTAATTTTACTCCCTCAAATTGGCTGAGCAAACTCAAATTCATTTTGTGAGGTAGATTAACCTGAAATGGAGGAGGTGGTGTGTTCTTCTGAGTAATGAAAGATGTGCTTCTTCTAAAAACCGATTTGTATTCATGCATTGCTGAATCACAGACGCCAGCGTGTCTCTGCTTTCGGTTGTGATGTCAGGAGGACTGGATGAGCTGAAAAACAAAAAAATAAAAATGGAGTGAATAATCAGAAAGCTGTTCTGGTTGAAATGAGTTTCCCCCTGTGCTCGCTGCTTCTGCCTTCGACTGATACCCTAAACACGTGGAGTTCAGATGTGCTTTGGTTTGCTTTGCCGGGAAAGTCATATCAGATAACCAGCTCTGCCTTTTTATTTCTAGTCGGTCACACTTATCTATATAATTCCTTGTTATATTTCTCTTTCACGTCCGGAGCCTCTGTGTCCCTCAAACATGTCCTCGTGGTACACACATTGTTTTTTTGTGCCACATGCCACATGTCTGCAATTCTAACGGTTTGCTGCATTCATCTTCTTGGCATGTGTGTGGATTACAGAGGCTGGAGTTTGCATTTGATGTTATTTTCTGGAATAAGAAAGATGAATACATTTTTAAAGATGTGTTTTCATGGCTCATTACCTGAGCAAAACAATGATTGTTAGCCAGGCTAAGGATGGCTGTGTCCACCTGTTGGTTATACCAACACTAACATTTCTACATTGGATGGATGCCATTAAATTGTGTTTTCCATTCATGATGCCCTGAGAATGACTGCTACTGTATGATCTGCTATGCTAATAGTCACTCTCATATCACAGACTAATGCGACTTCCATCAACCTCTACCATACTTTGCATTCAAATGGCACATATTAGCTAAGATGGGATTTCTAAGTATTGGTGAGTGGCAATAGTCGACTTGTTTCTTTTACCTATGCAATTGTTCAGTAAATTTGAGTGCTATAGCATAAGGATACACATGCATTTAGTTTAGTTACCATAAATCCGTGCTTTTCACAGACTAAGATCTCCAGGGGCAATGAAGGCACAAAGCTGTGGAAAACAAAATGCAGTGTGTCCTCAGGCCTTGTTGCAAAATCTTTTAATGATAGAACCTAGAGCTAGCTCCAAATGTCCTTAAAAGTTGTCAGATGAGTTTATACACTGCAAGAGAAGGAGAGCCCCTGTAGCTGATGAGAGGAGAGCCGGGACTGCCATCATGAGGCACAAATAATATATATATTCTTTCTTTTGTTGTTTATGGACTGAGGAAGTCACTACATTTGTCACTAGGAGTAGCCTGAGGAAATTATTATTATTATTAGTATTAACTTTATTCAATTCTCAATGAGTTTCAATCATGTCTTCGCTGTTACTGAGCCCAGTAGCTAAAGCTGTCATGGATACAGAAAGTGCTGGTGGCTTGTTAAATAGTGTAGGTGGTGCCGGCATACTGTAACAGTAATTAGAGTTGAACAGGTGATGCTTTATCTCTGCCTTGTTATGGATCATATCTCCGTGGTGTGTTCTAATTCTCCGCCTGATGCGGAGGAGCCTCCATGCTCTGTCACACTAATTAGATGGGCCAAGTCATCCCCCATTTCTTTCCTTGCCACTCTTGCACTGTGGAGGCTAAATGATGAGCCGCGGTGGAGGAAGAGAGGAATGGGCAGGTTGACAACACTTTGACAAGTGTCGCAGAGGGCCTCACGTTTACAACGATTTGTGTCAAAAGCCTTTGGAACAGAATGAGTAACTTCTGCTGAAATCAGCAGTTATACACCCTGCCGCTTTGTCATCTTGCCAAATTGAACGTGTTGTTTTTGGACGCTCTCTAAAGTGGTGTATTTTCTGTGTGGACGCTTGGCATATTGTGAGTTACGAGGCCAGCCGAAAGAGAACATGTTTGATCTAATTGCAAAGCTCTCAAAGTAACGATTGCAATTAGAAGTGTTTTTGTTCCGTTGTTCCAGCATCATAAACAATATAGATTTCCAGCAATAGTGACAATTCATTATTTGAAGGTTTATGGCTTCTGATCATTATGGCAATCCGCCCAGCTTTCTGCAGTCTGAATTGTTGTAAAAAGCAGAGTGTGAAACCTCTCGTATAAGCTCCAGGCATATCCGGTAATTAAAGGATTCACTTGGTAATCTAAATTGTCTCTTGTCTTTAACTTCCTGCTTCTTCCTATTGTTTCCTGACATCCATTTCACAGATTTAAAACTGCCTCCTATCCGTCTGCGTTTCTGCTCCTCCCCATTCCTGCGCTTCTGTAATCAACTTGCTTGCGGATAACCAAGTTTCCGGCTAAGCGCAAGGGGACGACAAATCCACGAGCGTGTGCGTGTCTTGGATGGAAAAGCCTGCACATGCGTCTGCCCCTCCCGACAGCTCAGGTTCTCTCCAGCTCCTTTGAGGATTGCGTGTAGTTATTAAGTCAAATTGTGTCTGAATCTGTGACTCTTTTGGAAAAACATGCACTGAACCGCCCAACAGCTGAAGCTTTGAAGAATCTAAAGCATTTTGAATATCAACTAGTAGTGTGTGCACAAGCCTCACTGTGTTTTGTGAGTCTCCCCATTATTATCTAGCCTCATGATTAATATGTCACATCTCCTGCAGAGGGATCTTTCAATTCTGTTTTTGTTTCCGGCTGAATATTTTGTTAGTTGAAGTGACCTTTTACAAAGAGGCTAACCTAATAGCTAACCAACGCTTCAGAAATAGACATTGAAGTTTCTCAATGTGTTCTGCCTTGAATATTATTTTGGAGAATAGATTATTTTGAAACTCAAAGAAGAGCGCATGTCTAAATGAAATGAACCTTGATCTTTGCCATGCTCTGGGTGTGAATTATGCATTTCTTCAATTCAAGTTCTTCATCTCTTGTGGTGATTAAAAGTGTATTTCTTCGTGTCTTATTACTCATACATCATTTTGAAAGGCCTACAATACGTCATGAAAGAGGACGGTATATTTGTAATTTGTGTAAAATACCCAGAGTAGTGTTGTCACTGAATTATGCATTGCAAAATTAAGAGTTTTTGGCAGATTCAGAGCCAGTGATTGAAGCAGGGGTTCAGAAAAGGGTTTTGAATCTGTCTTCTGTGGAAACACCTGGAACTGAATGTAGACAAAGCATCAGCTGTGGCACTCGAGTGACGAACGTGAAGCCGGAGACTCTTCGTCCACACAGTGGTAATGATGCATCTAAGAATAGGAATGTGGCTTCTGACTCACAGGTCTCAGCGAATAACGATTAAAAGGGAAAGATGATTGTGTCTCGCGTTAGCGCTCTTGCTGTTATGCACACAAATCATGCTTCCAGCGGCTGATCTTGTTAAACATCACTTTCATCCATTTATTCACACACATTGCACACACTCACACACACACACATGCAGACTGTCACTTAAGCGCACTTCTTAAAAATGTCTGCTCCATTACGTTGACAGGAGCTTAGAATGGTGTCATAGGTTTCAAGGCAAATGCGCCTTTCAAGAAGGCGTCGCCTTGAAAGGCGAGCAAAGCGAAGGTGTCGGCGCTGGTGGCAAAGGTAGACGGCTGAACGTTTCTTCCCTGCTTGGACCCCCTGCTGAGGCGTCGCTTCAAATAGATGACAGGAAAACATAAATAAGAATCAACAAACCGGAATCAGCAGATGTGAAAACTCCTGTTCAAAGGTGCAAGGCTCATTAATGGTGTTGCTGTGCACCGTATTTACACAACACAACAGCTCTAACTTTTTATTCTTTTGTTTAACGACTTCACTCGGCAGCATTTAATCATTCAAAGGGCTGCCTGTTTGAGTGGATATGATTTATGTCATAGACTTTTGATGGCATTTTTTAAAAAAAATAGTGACCAAGAGACCCGAGCTTAAGGAAACGCATCTATCTTGGGAATATTCTTGTTAGGGAACAGTGTAGGCAGCGTGTTATTAGTGTCCTGGATTAATATATGCACACAGATGTACAGCTCTGCATCAATGTGCATGCTTAGCAGACCATTTTCTATTCATTTAAATGGGAGCAGATTGCAATAACGTGGTGTGCGGCATGTGTGATGCTGATTGACTTATTCGCCCCCGCCTCCTTCTGTCCCTTTCTCCCTGGTTTTTTTTTTCTTTCTCTTAAGCCTCTCTCCATCCTTTACAACTGATGCAAATGTGATGGGGTGAAGTTTGGGATGCCATGGGTGCCATCTCTCCTACATGTTTATTTAATGCTCTGAGCCCGTTTCTATACAAGTGTGTTTGTGTTGTGTGGTTTCCCGGACCACCCTCAATAACCATGGCTATTGTCCTTTTGAGGGTTTCTCTCTAAACCTGCATTCATAATTCTGCATCTCCCATTGATCCAGAGAAAGACAAAGCTGTTTGAGCGGCAATTTCCTTTTTTGCATGCCTGCGATCTATATTTTGTGTACGTGAGCATGTTTTTTTTTAGCGTCGTGTGTGTGTTCAGCTCCATGAATGTGTACTTTGTATGTTTGACAGAGAAAGAGTGTGTGTGTCTCAATGAAGAATGGTTGTCTCATTGAAAAATGTATTCTCTCAATACTAGTAAATATGTGTCATCTGTGGACAAACATTCATCAGTCAGCAGTGCTCCACATTGTATATGATGGTGGATGGGCTTATTGAAAATAACCACACAATAACGCTTTTGATTCCATGACACTAATGTACGTCCATTACATTTGGAGTGATTACAATACATGAACTCAATGGTGTAAGAGCATCCACCAACAGAGTGGTTGTACACATTGAACTTGGCTTGTTGTTAATGGCAGCTGAACATGAAATGGTTTAATATTCCGGATAGTGATTTTAATTTAATTAAAGTGCTGATGGTGTCATAAAACACTTGTTATGGCTGCTGTTCATCACTGTGATGTAAATGATGCCCAGTGATTGCTCAAAGATGCTTTCCTTCGGGACATGTTGTGTTGGTGCCATGAGGGAGAAACACAAAAGAAGGTTATTTTCTCTCCAGCTATAGCTTTTATCCCTGCTGACATCCTCATTCTCCGGTGCACTCAGCAATTCTGTTCTCCAAGTGGATAATAAGGAGTCCAATATTAAAATATAAAGTTTTAAACAAAAGGAGATAACACAAGGAGACAGTGTGGGGACCGCTGACACGAGCAGAGGAGGGAGGATATCTGAAGAGTTTAATTTCAAACATGAGACTTGAGATTTGTGTGCATACAAAACATATTCCTGGAAAGTGATAGTCAGTGACTGAAGATGGGTGGTAACACAAGACGTTTACAAAGCTGCAACACTTGTGGAAATCTGATCCTTCGTGCCTTTTACATTGGTCGGGTATAATATATAAATACTGAGCCAACAGGAAAACCATTTGTTTTTAATTTAAACATATTTTGATAGTCTTAGACTGCAACACAACTTCATTAATGTTCCTGTCCTGTGGACATGCTTGTCCCCATGACTTGGGAGTTGACGAGTGGTCAGCCAAACACATGAGACATGGGGTCTGTGCGCAGCAGGAAATCTGCTCTGGACATCACGGCTCAGCTCACTAACAGCTGCTGCTCCGTCCGTGTGTGTCCGTGTGTGTCCGTGTGTGTCCGTGTGTGTCCGTGTGTGTGTGTGTGTGTGGTGTGTGTGTGTGTGTGTGTGTGTGTGTGTGTGTGTGTGTGTGTGTGTGTGTGTGTGTGTGTGTGTGTGTGTGTGTGTGTGTGTGTGGTGTGTGTGTGTGTGTGTGTGTGTGTGTGTGTGTGTGTGTGTGTGTGTGTGGTGTGTGTGTGTGTGAGTGTGTGTGTGTGTGTGTGTGTGTGTGTGTGTGTGTGTGTGTGTGTGTCACGAGCACGGCAGCTGCCGACACCATGTCAGGTCCCAGCCTGATGCGTGTCTTTAAAAAAACCATTCTTCTGGTTTCTTTTCATGAACATGCTTGATACGTATGCAATGTGTACTGGGCCCTAGCGACACATCCAGCATGGTGCATCAATTAAATCATCTTCACTGGATGAATCAGCAAGGGAGAGGTGTTTCGTCTTGCTTGTGTGTGTACTAAATGATCTGGCAACGGACTCTACGCCAATCGCATTCAGCTGAATATAATGCAGTGCCCATAGTCCTGCTGTATGTCTATTTGATTTGTGCATTGACCCGCAACAAGGCTGTTAAGTGGCTGATACTCCCTGTGTGCGCGTGCCCGCACGTTGACTTTGAAGTACATTATGTCGTGACAATAATCTAAGCCAATTTACAACGCATCAGCCTTCCATTATGGGTTTGATATAAAGCGCTGCGTGACTAGAATCCCCTCCCATAAAAGGACAATTTACTTACGTGTTTAACCTCATTAACCTAAAGCGCATGTACTAAAAGGGTAGTCGAGCCCCCACCCCTTGTGACACACACAAACACACAAACACAAATTGGAAACCACATCAGAAGTTGAGAGGTCATGTTGAATGTGACCCTTGCAAATGAGCATCCAGCGGTGAGTTACCATCATCAGGGGCTCCTCTCGCTCCTCTCTCCGCTCGTCGGAGTCTCAGGTGGCGCTCACTTCACTCTGTGTCAACATCATCCGTCCTCTATGTGATGATTAACCTGGCAGGTGTGAGGTGAGCCTCGCCCGTTGTTTCAGTGAGCTGTCTTCTTCTGTCTGCCGGGAACAGAGAGGGTCGGCCCGGTCGGCTAATGGCCGTGGTCACAAAGCTGGAAGCCGGCCCATTATAAGGAGCCGCCGTCATTAAGACCAACGCACTTTCAAACAACCTGACCTACTGGGCCCACACTGTTTAATAGCAACGTGCTGGCTCTCCGTTAGAGCAATTATACTCACCATTCATGATGAACTGTGGCCTTTTCCTCAACACCACGAGACAAGAAACACACACTTGCATACATAGTAAATATTGTCGGGCAGTTGTGTTGTCCTGAAAAGGGAGCTGCCGCATTAATAACATTTTCTTCTCTGCAAATGTGTTTCAAAAGAGAACATGTGCTCGGGAAAGGGGAAAGTGTCAGCGAGTGATGTATGTCGTTCATTGGACACAGAACATTTAGTTTCCATTAAGAGTTAAACATGTACACGAAACATTAATGGGGTTCAGCGGCAGCAGCAGTGGCATGCTTCACTATCTCATGCTGATAAATTAGCAACTCAGCACACAGGGGTAAAAGAAAAGGAGGAGAAGAAAGAGAGATATTAATATAATGTGCAGTGGGGGAGGGCCTGACAGATAATGTCTTTGTCCAAAAATGGGTGTTTGTGATGCAACGTTATATTATCCCTGACCCGGGCATCTGCAAGCTGCAAGGATGAGTGAAGGCTGGGCGAGGGAGGAGAGGAAGAGAGGAGAGGGAGGAGAGGAAGGTCAGCACTCGTGTTGCAGTTTCATTATGAGAGATGTGGACTCCCATCCTCTCCTGCTGCACAGGGAGTGATGGAGCAGGTTGTTAATGCCTGGTCTGTCAGCCATATTGGATTAATGGCAGTCAATTAATATTACACTCCTTTTTAAAGAGGTTTTATTTTGGGATTTACTGGTCTCCCCTGAGTGTTGTTGGTGTAAAGAGGTTATTTCCCTCTTCCTCCTCCGGTCCGCATCCTCTTGCTATCTCTCGCACAAAGCTAATATGTTTAGAGAGCGATACTGTGTGCATGGAGGAGGGATATGTGCGCTGTCGGCTTCATTGTGTCACTCAGCATTTGTCTTGGACATTTCTCAGTTTGCCGTAAATTGCAGCATTGTCCTGTATCAGCGCTCAGCACTGGTGGGAAGTAACTAAGTACATTCACTCAAGTACTGTACTTAAATACATATTTGAGGTTACTGTACTTTACCCAAGTATTTTCATTTTGTATTATTTTTACTTCTACTCTTTTTGTATTTTTTTAAACCAAATGTAACATTTTTACAGGTTTATTTACTAGTTACTTTTAGAAATTCTGATTTTGACACACAACATACTGTGGAAAGTATTATTTCATATAGACTCAACCATGAAACATTATATTTAAGTAACTAAAACAATGAGTGGGTTAACAGAAAATGAGTTGCTAGGTATTTAGCTGAGACGCTTATTGTTCAAAACCCTTTAGCAGTTTCTTAAACCCAAAGATTTGCTCTTCTGCTTTACATTTTTTTAACTAAGATTGTACTTAAATAATTTTACTAAAGTACCATTCTTGATTTAATAGTTTAACTTGAAATTGAGTATTTTTACAGTGTGATACTAATACTTTCACTCAAGTAAAGAATATTAATAGTTTTTACATTACTGGCGCGGAGTGGATATGTATCTATCCTCTTCCTGTATGTCTCAAGGAATAGCACAGCCTATATGTATATTCTATTTATTTAGCTAACCTAACCCTAACTATCCAGCTGTCATTCATCTCTACCCTCCCTGCCTCTTGCCCCGCCTTGCTTAATGCGGTTAGACTCCTGGTTGAAGAGCCGTATAACACGCTGTGAAGTGTCCCAGTCGCTGAGACGATATTTATGGCCAGCGTTCCATCAGCGCTGATGTTAAAGGGCTGTGATTAAGAGCTGAAGTTAAGACCTGGACTCCATACAGCATACAAGGCCAAGCTCTGTCACTGCCAACTTATTTCTGTCTCTCTTTTCTCCGTCTGTCCATCTGTCGTCTTCTTCTTCCTCTTTCATATGAATATGTATGAATTCGCCAAGGACACTAAATCTCTGCATTAGATATTTGGTGCATTGCATTCATGACAACTTGAACGTCTACAAGCGTTTTTGTATTTGGCATTTCTAGAAAATCGCTGACTTTTTTTCCCTTTTCTCGTCTCTAAAGGCTCCGAGCACGCCACGGCAACGCTCCCCGCCGCCTTCAATGACCTGTTACCGCACTTCCTGGTGGAGCCAGAGGACAATTTCATCGTGAAGAACAAGCCGGTGACTCTGACCTGCCGCTCCACCCCGGCCACACAGATCTACTTCAAGTGCAACGGGGAGTGGGTGCACCAGGACGACCACTTGATCGAGCGGACTATCGACCCAGCCACAGGTACATGCAACACAAATCTGTTTCCTATCTCAAAATATGTAGCTGCTAATGTCTTCATTTAGACATTGTAACTGTTCAGATGCTGTTTGCAGATGGGAAATGTGCAGCTCCATAGATATATTATGCAAAGTGTTTGCGTGCAGAAACTAAGGTTTGCAATTTGCCAGTGATTACTGTGCTCCATCAGGCTCTTGGCTCATCCTCCAGCATATTTATCCTGCCATTCTCATAATAAGCACATTGGTTTCAGTCTCAGAAATCTTCTCAATCACCTTGGAGACCTGTTTGTTTTTCTCTCTGCTCTGCTGCAATTCCCCGCCTCCGTCATCGGTGTCATAAACATGTATGACACCGATGTGCTGTGATTCAGCAGCAATCTGCAAATTCAAACCTCCTATTCACAGCCTGACAACTGATTGGGAACGAGAGACGTTGGAAAGACGGGGACATCTCAGACACGCACACAGACACACACACAGACACACAAGCAGTTGCACACTCTGATTTCTTGCCTAACATCACACATGCATGATAAAGATAATGGACATAAAGGAGGACTACACAAAAACAAAAACACACAGCCATCAGCGTGTGCACACACATACACAAAAAGAGATGGAAAGGTGTAACGCAGCAACGTCTGAAGGGAAATGTAAGCAGGGGTGTATCAACTCATATGCACACTTGGCATCTTTGTTTGTAGATAAAGAACTTATTGTACCAACATGTTCTTCATCTGGTCTTCAGGGTTCAGAATAAAAAATGTAGCAGCGCACTGAATGTGGGAAGTTATTGTAAAATGTCACAGAGGGAACTAACACTTACATTTTTATTCAATCTGCCGCTCTCATAGGTCAGAATATCGGATTCATTTAACAGATGAACACAAATATTGTCCCATACTGAGGATTTCATCGCTGTTTATGCTAGCTTTTTCTCTTAAACAATTCATGTAAAGTGTATCATCTCTGCTGCGTGATTAACTTTGAGGCATGGGGAGTGATTTGATCCTAAATTCCCCCGGGTACAGACGCCTTTTTCTTTAACAACAGAAGAGTCAAATGTGGCTGTGTTCATGTGTGTTGTATTAGGCCCAGCCTTTAATGCTAGGGTCATTTTGGAATAAGCCTCTTGTTAAAAGAGTATACAGAGTTCATTTGAGTTCCTGTTTGGTGAATAGCAAGTGAACACATGCTGTAAGGGAGCACTTGTGGATTTGGATCATTAAGAGGAGACTGTCAGTGAGTCAACACTGATACAATAAGACCGATTCATAATGCGATGTTCCTACTTGTGTTGTTTCAATTACTGTTCTGCTCTGTTACTCTCTGTGGATGTGGGGGGTGTTCAAATGAAGTGTTGCCAATATCAACAATTCTTGTGGGGAGAAAGAGATTTTATCTAGTGAACATTTTAAATAATAGTTCAAGTCTATTCCCCACACGTAAAAGCTTGGCACATGTCACACAAGCAAAGTAAAACACTATTATATAACGTTTCTGTTGGCACGTACATTTCTTGTATTGCAGCAGCCTGCTTCTCCTAAAACCCTCCAACCTAAATGCCATGTATTTGTGTAATCAGCTCTTTATACGTGCATATGTATAGGACGACAAGGTGTGATGCCACCGTGCACAGCGAGATCTGTCAATTGTTTTCGCTTTTGATTAATTATGTCTTGGATTCAACAATGAAATGTTCGTTTAATACGATATAAAACAGAGAAAAGCAGGACATCTCCATGTTTGAGAGGCTGACAACAGCGCTTTCTGCCGTTATTCCAGCAGGATTAATCGATCAAAATCAATATAGTTTGCAATTATGTTTCTGTCTATCCACTAATTTATTAGTTAACTAAAGGTGACTGCTTAAATTCTTGTTTTTAAAATCCCTCCAAACTTTAATAGACGATAACCTTTAGAAGTCTGACTCGGACTGTTTTAATGTCTGAACATTAACCATTTTTAAGATTCAGAAATATTCACGCTGTGAGGGAAGGTTCCTCTCTGCCGGTCTTCTCACTTCACGTTCTGCTCCACACAGAGGCTAGGAGAAGAGGCAGTGTCTCTCTTTCTGACCTGCTGCAGGAACATGGTACGACAGAACGTTCTCTGATTACTGTGTGACCTGCTTCCCCTCAGTAACCTTTGTCTGGAGGTGCATGTAAATGCACGGATTGTATAATATACATGTAATTTGTGGCAATCATCGTAAAGGGTGAACCTTGTGGAGTCGGCGGCCTACTTCAATACGATGAGTATGAATCGCGTTTATTCACGAGCTAAAGACCACGCTGTGCCCCATAAACAGCAGATTTATTGGGAACATCACATTACCGATGTAATGTTGCTGCGCCAACATTTAATGATGATGGACCGTTTGTTGTGTTGTTATGAAGCGGTAAAGTCAGAGTTTATTTGTCTATTAAACAAATCTGGCAGCAGCGAGGGGCTTCGTCTGTAGGAACCCTGTGAAGGTCCAAGGACTCTTCGCAGCTCTCCACCTCGCTCTGTGGTACGCCGCCTTCGAAGATGAATGTGTCGTGTGGGGCCGTTACCAAGGACACGTGGTTGTCCAGAGGAATGGCGGCTCCAAGGTACCCACATCGATCCCTCAAACGCTTGTGCTGTTTAATGTCAGCACTTCCCTCAGGAGTTTACTGATGGCTCCTTCTAATCCCCTTTTCCTGCAAGAAGTGTGTGTCTGTGGTGTGTGTGTGTGTGTGTGTGTGTGTGTGTGTGTGTGTGTGTGTGTGTGTGTGTGTGTGTGTGTGTGTGTGTGTGTTGTGTGTGTGTGTGTGTGGTGTGTGTGGTGTGTGTGTGTGTGTGTGTGTGTGTGTGTGGTGTGTGTGTGTGTGTGTGTGTGTGTGTGTGTGTGTGTGTGTGTGTGTGTGTTGTGTGGTGTGTGTGTGTGTGTGTGTGTGTGTGTGTGTGTGTGTGTGTGTGTGTGTGTGTGTGTGTGTGTGTGTGTGTGTGTGTGTGTGTGTGTGTGTGTGTGTGTGTGTGTGTGTGTGTGTGTGTGTGTGTGTGTGTGTGTGTGTGTGTGTGTGCCCGGGTTGTCAGGCTGTCCTCTCACTCTGGTCGTCACAGTCACACCGGACTCTAAACTCGTACCTGTTGCCAAGCAACCAGGACTTCTGTCACACCAGAAGCTGCCCGATATCAACATCTCGCCTTGAGGAGTGAGAAATGAGGAGTTTGGAGACATACCCAAGTTGACAAAAATTGATTGACAATTTATACCCAGTGTAACAGTGACAAATCACTTGCTGAAAGTAGCCAGCTTCTCTAGAAGGAACTTTGAGAAATGTCCTTTCTGACTCCAAGGGGTCGTCTCCACTCGGGCTCTGCACTGGTCCATGCTTGTTTGCTACATGTACTAAGACGGATGTAAATACGGTGCACACATGTGACCAGCCAACGAGAAGCCCCTGAGACTCCAGCCTCTGTTCCATTGGCTGGCATGTTCACACTGATTGGGATTCTCATCAAGGATACTCATTCCTTTATGTAAATGAAAGTGCAGCTCGGATCGAGTTAATGCTCTTCATTCCAACGGAAATGTAATGAAAATAGCATGTAGACACATCAGAGTCAAGAGTCGCTGCTGGAGACGGTTCTCACATGTGCTCTGCGGTTCTCCGTTCAATATGATAATCTCTTTCTCTTTGATGGATGAGTGGCTCGTCAACAATGGAGAATACATAGTTTGATAGGGCTTAAAGCTACACGCATATGATGTCTCAATATTAGAAATGATTGGATTACAATATACGCAGAAATGTAATCATTGGGCTATTAGTTTTCAACTGCATGTGTAAGAGTTGTTCTTTTTATAATTAGCTATTAATGTTGTTTTGAATAGTTATTCAAAATGATAACCAGCAAGTTGACATTTCATGGTTAAATAAGGTTTAAAAAGTACAGTCTTTATTTGCTTCTATTTGTTGCAGTAATAAAAAAAAGCCAAACTTTATCATGATTCTTGTTCCGTCAGCCAAAGTCCTGGCTAATAGGGGCTGCAATAAAAACGCGTTACAAAATAGCATGCGTTCAATAAGCCACATAATCAGAACTAATCATAAATAAGATGTGATTAAATCATGAATATATTAATCAGAGTTAACACTTTGCAATTGAGAAAAACCCCAAAACCTCAGCACCTAGTTTCTGCACCAACGATTTCAATTCACGAAGGGAGACCAAGCTTAGATATTGTCGACTCTCGAGTAACTGCAGAAGGATTGCGGCAGATACAGAAATCTCTGAGATGCTTACAGTATAATATAAAGATGAGTCACAGCCACGGCATGGGCCAGAATAATGTTATATTTGACCAAGATATAAACAAATAGTGCTACAGATCTAAATCTACTGAGCAGAATAACAACTCTCATTTCTACCAACAGTGCTGAGCAGAATCGTGATATACCTTGAGACGATATTAATGCCTCCACTATATTGTTAACACCAAGGGAGCACTCATTTTAACACCTGTGTGTTGGACTGCGAATCACTAGTGTGGGACTTCTTCATGGCAATATTCGACTTTAATTTGTATTTTTGTATCAATGTGATAAATAACTTTGAGTTGTTTATTGTATTTAATTTATAGGTTAACCAAAAATTGATATAAATGTATAGTGTTTCAGAAAATATGACCACAATATAACAATTTAATATACTTTAGTAGACAATTAAAACCAGTACATTTGATGTAAAGCTCTTATTATTATTTTGTACTTAAAGGTAGGATAGATAAGAATGGAGAAACCAGCTCGAGTGCGCCTAGAATTTGAAATACACAACCGAAAAAAATCTGTCCCTTCCTTCAGACTTCCTCACAGAGCCCCTCCTCCAACACACACGAACGCGCACATGACCAATGAGGGCACGAGATAAGTTTGTGCACGAGATGGAAGGCTGAACAGGCAGGTAGGCCATCCAGTTATCTGGCGCGGGCCGAGGTAGATAACTGGACTTTCTTTTTACAAGCGCCACGGCTTTCACAGATGAAATGTTTGTATATATTTATTGTCAAAGCATTTAATTTATTCATTGCTATCGGGATGTTAAGAGCATTCCATGGAATATAACAAAAAGTGTTCCTGAAGTCAATTACCTACCCCACCTTTTAATTGAACAATTTGTATTATCTGAATGATTATTTTTAAAAAAAAAGCCATATGGAAAGCAGTGAGAAATTCATTATGGGAATTAAAAGTCATACCAGCCCGCCTGTCCCCTCATACAGGCCTGATCACCCGTGCACTCAAAGCATCCTTTTTCTCTGCGGCTGTGACTCCCACTGTCCAAATGAGTACTGTGCATGTTTTTCATCACTAAAGTATATCAAGTAGGAACAAAAATGAAAATCAAAGCGAGCAGAAGCAGAAATCAATAATCCCTTTTTCACTTTCTCGCATTAAAGTAATATCAGAAAGGTGGCATTTTTCAGAGATGGACTAGTCTGGCCTCCATCCCTGTTCACTCCCCACAGACTCAGACAGACGTCAAAGTAACTGGAAGGGTTTGTATTAATAACTGACCCAGGTCTGAAGTGCAGACATGTTTCCTTCTGACTGCTCAGTATTCTCGGCTCAGGAGGTAGAAAACATGACATTCGGACAACCATGGACAGCAGACGTGACCTCTGCCCTCATCAGACAGGTCTGTTTATTGAATCTGATTCAGTGCAGGAAAGACAAAAGAGCTGCTGCCGCTGGCTGGGTGTACTGCACACTTACAGTTTGAGTTACTGACACACCTTTGTTTTCTGTGATCGCTTTGGACCTTCCCACCCCCCATAAAAACACACACTAGTATCCTTACACAGAGGACTCACGACACCCTCACACACAAGCTCCTTTGAACATGGAAAAGAAAGAGATGTCAATTTGTCCTTCCTCTCCTGGTATCAATGTCCGATATCGATCCATCCCAGAGTCTATCAGTTCTCATTACCTGCCCTCGGTAACTTATCTCAATTGTTATGGCTGTGACTGCTTCCAAAGCCCCGTCCAGCGTTGTGTCTCTCCCAGGTCATCCGTTATAGAGCTGGAGAAACGGGAGACGTCTGGCGAGTCCTAATAAAGACATATCCCCTCCGAACAAATCAATGCTGACAGTGTGTTTGCATAGATTAGGAGATTCCCCCACACTATGATTTCTCATCAGACACATGAGAGGAGATGGGGAGATTGGCATTTGAGTGGAGGAGTGTTGTACGTCCGGACTGATTTGATTTTGTTTGCATTTCATCTGCCAGCATTGATGGAAACGATTTCGATCCACGCGTCGCATTGTCAAACCAAGCAGCAAACCCTCTCAGGTGGAAATACATGCATTTCACATTTCTATTTCAATAAGCCTCGCCAACTGCTTTATAAAGATTTGAGGAGATTATATTTTCGTTGTTGATTGAACCGGATGTCGAGAAGGCTTCTACAATGAAAGCAGAAGATGATGGAGAAAAAAATCACAAGCTATACATTTGCCTTTTACTTTGTGAAAGGGATTTCTTTCTTGGTTTAGAGTGGAATAACACACTATTTTAATAACTCTTTAATATTCTTTTTTAATTTACATAAGTCCACATTTCAAAACCCCTTTAAGGGAATACAACCTCCAGCTTTATCAGCACCAACTCTCTGAAGTCTAAATACCGCATATGACGTGTCAGTAAATCTCTTTAAACCATCTATCACTTTCTGCAGAGAACTAATAATGTGTTATGGCACCACAGGGCTGTCCCCTGTGTCTGAAAACCAGCGAGGATTCATTTGTATAAAATATGTATTTCCTGATTGACTAGATCCTGGATTGTAATGTGATGACATATTTAATTTCTGATCAAAGGGGGAGATAAGCTAGGCTAAGCTGTAATGATCTGTAACCTTTATTTTAATACCGCAATACTAATCCATGGTATTATAGCAGCCAATCAGTTCTCCCACTCCATCTTACACCCACTCACCACTCGCGCTGCCCTCTACTTCTCAGTCCTGTATCGGCCAACAACAAGGATGCAGATAAATATCTTGGCAGGAAACATATAGGAGGTCCCTGTTCTATTTTAAGTGTGGAATATGGCTTTAAAGTGGAGCAACCAAAGGCTACAAAAATCATGTTTCAGGGGACCATGAAGAAAAACTGAATTAACTGAAAACAGAGAAGGAAACAAATTTTAAATGAAATATCAAAAACAGGGAAAATGAGTAAGCATCCTGTCCATCACAAGGATGCCCTACCCTGAAACAAATGCTCATTTATCTTCAATTTCACTCTAAATAGAAAGTTACTCATCAGAAAAATGTTTACAAAGGACATAAATGAATGGGTAAGAAGTAGGGACATTTTCTCAAACTTTTATACAATCTGATGTATTTCTGCTACCAGAGGACTCGTGCTCTGCTGGGTTTTAGAATGCAGGTGTAAAGCACTTCCACATTGGCTTCACATTTATAGGCTGCTGCTTGCAAGCAGCTCACAGATGCTGTTGTCATAATTGTGAGTAATTTAGAACAGTCTTCCTAATAGTGTGGGGGCCTCGTGACAGCAATTAAACATGATGTTAAAGAGCGGCCCTGTCATGATTCAAGCAATGCCGGATAGACCTGTGAGCCATAATCTACTGAACAGAAGACATTAAGACAATCAGGAGGGAAAGGACAATATCGTCCTGAATAAACAATATGGCCTTGTACCACCTGCTAAGCATCGATCAGTAGCCAGAGGGACTAATTGATAATGCATTATCAGCTGCTTCCCCATAATGGGTCTTCTATTTCATCCTGTCCTTGATTGCGGGACGGAGGGGGAAGGATTTGGCGATGAAGCACCGAAAAGTGTGTGTGTGTGTGTGTGTGTGTGTGTGTGTGTGTGTGTGTGTGTGTGTGTGTGTGTGTGTGTGTGTGTGTGTGTGTGTGTGTGTGTGGTGTGTGTGTGTGTGTGTGTGTGTGTGTGTGTGTGTGTGTGTGTGTGGTGTGTGTGTGTGTGTGTGTGGTGTGTGTGTGTGTGTGTGTGGTGTGTGTGGTGTGTGTGTGTGTGTGTGTGTGTGTGTGTGGTGTGTGTGTGTGTGTGTGTGTGTGTGTGTGTGTGTGTGTGTGTGTGTGTGTGTGTGTGTGTGTGGCAGCAGGAGTAAAGTGAGTCAGGGAGAATTCAAAAGGAACCAGCTGTACTGATTGATCTCTTCGATACACCCGTACAGGGGCCACAGGTCTCGGCGTCTCAGACTCTACCCAAGCCGTTTTTTTTTTTAAATGTTAAACTTTGGTATGTCGGTTCCTTTGAAGTTGGTCTTGCTATGCAGGAATAATGAATTTTAAAATTAACTGCAATTAGTGGAACAAAAGTGGTAAAAAAAAAAGATAATTACCATTTGTCAAACAACAACGCTAGCGTTCCAATCTCCCACGCGCACAGCCTTTTGTCCTCCCAGCCAATCATATCCCGTGTCAGGCCCATGCTTTGCTTTAGCTTAAGTAATTTTGTTTTTGTCAGTCTCACAAAAGATGTGCTCCAGCGGAAAGTTGGAATGCATTCCACACTTAGTTGTGTTTTCTTTACACCGTCCAAGTAATTTATTTACACCGTCCAAGTAATTTATTTACACCGTTAGGTAAAGACAGACATGTTATCGATACAGCCATTCAACTTTTGCATTTGTAGTTGGTGTATGTGGAATTGCATGTGAAGAAAATGCATTTAAAAGTCTGTGTGAGCACAGGGAATTCATCATTTTTAAATGATTATAGATTGCGGTCTCTCTGCTACATGGCCCACAGTATAACACGTTTGCAGTAGGAATGATAACAGATTCAAATTAATGTTCATCTATATTTCTAAAGGCACACGGTAGTTTTTGTACCTTTTTTTGTGGAAAGCATCTTGTTCTCAGAGCTACATGGCAATGTTTGCTCTTCTACACCGAGTAAAATGTGTCTGTATGGTGCAATGAAGTGCAGCACACGCATTACCCAGACAACTTGTGCTGCCCTTGTGCTGAGAAGTAGAGGCCAAAGTTGCAAACTTCTTCGGATTCCATAATGTGCCTCAAAATGTGCCGGTTGGATACAGAACGTATCAGAGGGGGGCCGGTAAACTCCCGTGCCTTGCTATTTTGATTCTTAGCAAAACTCTTTACCTCATTTTTTCATTTGTCACTGTACGATTATTGGATCTTTCAACTTACCTTCCCTGCCTTTGGAAATGGAAGACATGAGTGCTATGCTGCCAGAGAGAGACCGAGTGGGAGTTTGTGGTGTCAATCAACACCTGCTCTGCTCAAATTTGTTTAAAAATAGTGGAGCTGGGGGGTGTATTGAAGGAGCTGACAGCTAAATAGTCCACAGAGATGTTTGATAGGAAGAGGAACTGAGTCGCTGACCGTTAATACGTGTGTGTTTGGCCCCAAGTAGACTTTCAGTATAGGTATTTTACACAGTCCTGGAACAAACAGCAGCTTACCGCTTAAACTAGAAGCTGCAGGGTGTCCTGGGTATGGGATAGTGGTGACTATTTTATGCTGTGAGGGAAGAACAATAGTTTCAGTGTCCTCATGAAGTGCTGTTTAAAATATGGAGAAGATTTCACCTGGAAGCATCACAAAAAACAGATCAAGTGAAGCTTATATAACCAAAAGCATCTTGACCTGGATAGTGCTTTTAGTTCTCAACACAGTCTCAGGTGAGCCCACAGTGAGTGGAGACTACAGCAGACTAATGTGTTTCAGGGAGCTGACACCCAAGTCAATTATCAGCGGCATCCTGCCCACATATAACACTCCTGGCTTCTGTGTCGTGTGGTTACTGCGACGACCACAAACCCTCAAAGAAGAGGATGCAGAGAGGCCCGTGTTTGAGGAAGGCTTCTCATCGAGGCGGGCGTTTAATGAGGCATGCTGACAACAGCAAGAGGAGCGGGTTCTGGTCTGGGAGCCATCAGGATTTATATTAATCATTTATTCATTCATGTTGTTTCAGAGTGAGAGTTTGTTTTCTTCAGGTGTTTGTTTGTTTCCCTTCTGTCTCATAGCAGAGATTTACTTTTCTGTGTTCAATCACGGCACTCTTCAGAGTACTATTTGCATTTTGCGTGGGTCCTCTTCGTCCTTTCCTGCTGTTATGATGAGAAGACATGCAAACAAGTGAAAAGACTATTTTCACCTTCTGCCAAATATGTATTGATTACAGCTTCTCAAATGTGCAGATGTGCTGCCTTTCTGATAATATACTCCATGTCTTTGGGTTTAGGTTGAAAGCTATGCCGCTTTGACACAGGTCTGGGAATTGTGTGACATCATTTTCTCACATGTTATAGGCAAAGTCATTAAGGACTTAATCAAGAATATAACCGTCAGATTAATCGGTAATGGAAAATGGAAATGAGCTCCAGTTGTGATCTTTGCAAATCTCCTGTCTTTATACTCAGCATTTTTAAATCATTATTTTTCCTTTTAGGGAAGTGTTTAACCTCTGCTGCATCTGCACACATAATTATTGTTCATACCTCCATTGTTAAACCAAGCTCCAGGGGTCCACTGTGTACTTTCACTCCATGTTCTCCATTTTCAGCGTCTGGTTATTTATAAGTTCACAATTCTCCGTCTCGCATCTATCGTATTAATAATTAAAACAGTCACATTTGAACAAAGAAATGAATATTTAAAGACTCAGTCCATGTTCGGTCTGCAGCACTTCATCCCCTCATGCGTTGCATTAAAGTTGACTCAACAACAGGCTCCACATTGGAAGGAGAACTGTGTCGACTCGACGCCATATGACCTCTGGGGCAAGCGGGAGATTTAAACAGATGAAAGGTATTTTGAGATCTAACCATTCTCTCATTTCCTACACTTACTGTATATACATTCTGTAAAAAATGATTTTCTTCGCCAAAGATAAACATATTATTTTAGGACTATATTGTGTACGATTTAAATCTTAAAATACTGCTTTATTTTAAACTCTTATGTGAGGCTACCTAGAAAGACCTATTTCAGCTGCTGTTGTCTGGAGGAGAGCCTCTTGTGTGTCATGTGTGAGGAGGAGGGTGGTGGATAAGACTATAAGAGGTATTTCTTTATCCTACACATTTTCAAGAAGCATTGATTCTGACACATACAACGGATCTGTATCTACATCACAGCACGATGTTAAAACTGACTATCTGAAGGTTTCTCGTGATGCTTTACAGTCGGTGAATTATATGCCATGAGATGACAAATCATCCACAGGTTTTAAATCCTTAACAAGAAAAGGCAGACTAATTTTAAACCTTCGTCATAGGCCTTTTTTCTCCTTAACTTGTAAGGCAGGGAGGCTACACAGCCTTTAAGTGGTAGACTATGTGAATTATAAGCAAGGGCAAGAGCTTCAGTTTGAAGTGCAAATTCAAAGGGGCTTCAATACTTTCAGATAATGCATGAATCTAAATATTTTCTTGATGTTCATCGGATGATCTTTCTACCTGACAAAGGCATATGTAATGACAGCAACATTTCCACGAAATGAAAGCAGTTCTAAACAGACATCTACTTTAGTTTGTTTTATAATACGAGTCGTTAGCCACAAATACAGAATTATTATTATAAGAACAAATGTGGATTTCAGTACTTCAAAAAATCTTTTTTTGAGTTTTTTTAGAATCAATTTCGTAGCCTCTGTTTTCCCTCCGGCTGTTTACTGAAGGATGTTTGTTGTGCTCAATATTTACATTCGCCCACGTACCTTCATTGGATTACCAAAAACCTCTGCCTTCTATCTCCGGCAACACTGCCGGCCAAAGACTAAAGAGGAACCAACCAACCGAACGTGAGCAGGGAGGGGGAAACCCTAATGCAATTTGTATGGCACAGAGCACTCTTCAAGCAGATGGCAGCCAGGCTGACTTACCTGAAGCAGTTTTCCTTATTTACTTCAGCGCCCAAGGCCATGTCAGACAAGGGGGAGAGAAACATGTTAGCCCGAGCAAATTATCAGGGCTTTCATGTGGGTAACGTTCTATCAGATCCTCCCACTCTGCAGAATGTAATGGAAGCGGAAGCAAAGTGCTCAAGGCCTTCACCTCCGACTTGTTCTCATTCGAGGTAGGACAAGGTGTGTGTGGGAGATAAAGGAGCAGGTTCCCAGTCACTCCCAGCCTGAAGACTGTGGCATATAGAATGTTCTGCTCTTGCCAATCATCGGGGTCAGGATAATGGATGGCGAGTAATTACACCAGGGGCACTTTGGTAAGGGCACAGAGGTAAACCACAGCCCTGTCTCCGTGTGTGTATATAGTTGCTATTAAGAAAAGGTTAGGTAAACGAATTACAGAGAGGCGGTGTAAATAGAAAAATCCATTGCTTTGAATTAATGTCCGTTTGATGTCATCAGTTGTGTAGGCTTGTGGCTAGATGTAAATATGGAAACATGTAAACAGACACCGTGTCGTATGCCATGTGATGCCTGCACAAGTAAAATCTATTTTGAAGTTTTATCTGTCAATTCATTATCACGTTCCAAACCTGCGAACACCTGTGCAACCAAAACACTTTTATGTACACTGCGCTGCGCATTGTTGTGATATCCTGTGTGCCTTTGTTGTCAGTGATGAATATGGCAGTGAAATGTCTTGCCGAGTGACATCTCACTCTCATCGGGGCATGCAACGTGTGTACATCATTAATAACTATACTATAAAGCTCAAACTTTTCCAATCAGCATCTTATCCCCTCACATATCTCTGTGTAAATCTGACGTTTCAATAACCTTTTATTTTATTGTTGGAAGAGGCACATTGTGATATGTAGTTATTTCAGGATGGAATATTAACTGTGGTGAAATCATTCTTGGCATCTCGTAATCTCCAGTTTCTGGTTGAGGGTTCATGGATGCGCTGCAACTTCTGTCAACAGTATTTGTTAAGAAGTGGAACACAGTTCAGCTGTGATTTTGTAGAAAAAGAGACTGTCATCCAAGGAGACGTTTTTTTTCTATTGCACCCCAATGCAAGTCTGACCTAGTTTTGAAAAGAATCAACTGCAGATTGTATTACTTTGTGTATTTTCTATTTAACAAATAGTCAATATTGTTTTTCTTTCATTAGTTAATCTTAAATGAATACACATGGTTATGGTATGGGTAAAAATAAATCAGACATTTTAAACACTGCTCCTTTTTAAAAAAGAGTTGTTTGTTTGTACCCTTTGATGGTTATCTTCACAGTCTGGTATTAACAATATAAAAAAATTATGAAGATTTAAAGACATATGCACTTTCAGTCACTCAGTATATTTTTAAAACAGGCATATTAATCCATGGCATTCATAACTGTTTATTCAGTCCTGCACCATGTACTCTCCTCACCCTGCCGTCAGGGCTCCACCTGAGTCTCCTTGAAGTGGCATTGGAATGAATGTCGCCGGATTGATTGGAGCGCTACCTGCTTGCCTGTTTGTCAGCCATGAATAATCTGTAACGACATTCACAGCATCAGCTGGGGCCTTGCAGCGCGCATTCATTGTGGAAAATGGACAGCTCAATCAAAAGAAGCTCTTGAAAAGCTAGCCATAACCGGAGGCAGAGCCTTGACCCAGAACGCTGTCCCACTGTCTCGAGTCGCAACCTCACCAACATGAGTGGGAGGTCTGACTGCTGTATTCCCAGTGAACTCAGGGCTTCTATTCTGCCTCCCTTCCCCCCTCACTCTGCTGTTCCCATCTCTCTTGCTTTTTAATAGAGCCATGCCTCACTCAGAAGGCCGCGCTATCCTTGTTGGGAGACAGATGCTTATGGCACCACCTCCCACACTCCACTCTCCCCGTCAGGTAGCATGGGCCACCCATCACCACACTGCTTTACATGGTAATGAAAGTCTGAAGACTTGATGATAAAGCAGTTATGACCTTGCCTCTGTGACCTAGGGTTCACTTTGGATTGTTTACACATGGAAATACTTTCCAGGTTGTGATGAAAGTGTTTTCAGAATGACGTTAACTAGAAGTTGAGCTCTAAAGTTGTTTTCTGACAGCCTAGTTGTTGCCAGGATTTCAGTTTTTATAAATAAAAGCTGAAATCATTGGTCTAAGGAAGAGGGCATTGTGGAGCTCTGGATAGTGCCAGTGATGACACTGATGCCACACTGGACAAAAAAGAACCACAGGAGGAAATGAAACACTTACAGCATGCTTTTGACAAGTTTCTTAAAAGCATTCATCGGCAATGTCTCCCTTCAACCATTGTGAACTCTTACCCCTTGAAATGGTGTGTTCCCCTGATGTAGAATCACCCAACCTTAATCCCTCTATATCCACTGATGAATCCCAGCAACACACACAGTAGGGATGCCGCCTAATTGAATTTCCTTGGTCACAATGAAACACACACTCAGGACCTGCGAGTGCCAGTCCATGCCTTTGATAAGCAAATGACCCCGATGGAATTGAGGTCACAGCCTGCGAAAACAAGAGTGAGGCAGAGAAAAATAAAGTCCCGCACTCAGACAATCCCAATATCGACTCAGCCGGGATTGAGTCCAATGATGTTTACCCTCTGTGTGTTGAGCCTCTGCTGGCTTAAGAGGAAATTCATCCTACAATCACACACACAAAGATGTCTGTGGTCCTGTCACTCACGTTGTGACTTCTTCCTTTTTGTTACTGTAAGGGCTATTTTTACATTTGAATGGAGTGCATGTGTAAATAATCTTGTCGTTGCTACAGATTCCTATAGAGCACAGTCCAGTAAATGTTGCCGCATCCTTTGTGTCTGTTTTTGTGTGCCATTGGCTCCAGTAATAGCTTTTCTTGTACTCAATTGCCTGAAGACTGTGCAACAAGCTCCCTCGTACAATAGTCAGGTCAGTTAATTCATGAACTCATCCACTCTGCATCTCTTCTAGTCTTTTTTTTTGTATTCCGTTCATTTTATTTGTTGTTATTTTTTTTTTTTCAGTTGAATTAAACTTAAAGTTCAGGGTAATCAACTGTTAAAAACATACTGTTCACATTTTTTCTGCTGCAATAAATGGATGTTTTCAAAGTCAATGAATAATCGCATTTAATAATCGCAATTATTGACCCATAATCGAGCAGCCCTACATCACAGGGGTCCGTTTGAAATTCACACTTTTACAGTCAGCTAGCTTTATTTAATTTATTAAAATATATCTTTAGACTTTAACAGTAGACTTGTCTGATTGACTTCTCTGATAGTTTTATCCTGATGCCAACCAATATGCCTTAACCTTACCAGCGAAGGCAACCAATTGTAGCCAATCAGAGGCAGAGTAGGGCAGTTGTTATGCCATAGTAGGATATAAAATATTGCAGTTATTCTGCATAATAATTAGCCACATTATTCGGTTTGTTGCAGGGACTGTGTATATTCTGAGCAGTTGGCATTTGTTTTAAGGTAAACGGGGGGTTGTATTAATGGATTTTGGATAACGGGCCTTCACAACATTGGGCAGTCTCCAATTCTCCTTGTTTTGGTCTCAGAGATAAACTGTAGTGTAATTTGTAACTAATACTTCCTGAACTATCTGTCTTATTTAATATATGCACAAACATGCAGTAACAGTGACACCTTTTAAATAGTTTATATTTCTACAAGGACTGATCAAATGTGTTCCTTTTGAACTAATTGTGTTTGTACTATTGGAACTGCAGTTGCCAGGTCTTGTGAATTACAGCACTGGTATCAATAATATCAATGTGTCAAAGAACATGTTATGCATATTAATCAAGCATTGTACATTTGGGAATGTGAGTGTGAATTGTAATTACTACCAAAAGACAACAGCTTTCTATTGATATTGGCACTGGTATGAGTCTGTGTCTCTGTGGAAGCATGCATTACTTCTTAATTTCAGTGTAATATTACAAAGCTTGGAGATTTGTATATATGTTATGGCGAAGTACAGCTGAGTAAGTTGCCCCCATTGCACGCCAATCATAAAACATAAACTCTCGAGGGCTACAGCTGTAAGCCCAGAATTCACACAGTGTCAATCACATAATCATCCTTTTAAAGTTTTCATTTCACTGCGGTTTCTGGATATGAGCTCATTTATAAATGGGCCGCAGACCAAACCGAAGGCTGCGGGAATCATGTCATGTTTTAATTATCGTTTAACAGGGATGTTAAGTGAACGCTGAATATCTTGCAGGAAAGGTAAAAGAAAGTGTTAATTTAACTATCTTACTCTCTTTAGTTCCTAACACCTTAGAGAGGCAGCCGAGCACAGTTTTATAAATCGATATTGATATTACTGAGTCAGAAGGGTGTCCGTTTTCTAAAAACCCTGAGCATAGCTTTATATGAATCAGTGGTGTAGTTGCCACATCAGTCACCTATGAGTGGTTTTCATAAAGTTGTGTTTTGCTGACTGACCTCCCAGTGGAATAGACTTTGGAAAACAACAGTAAATAGCAGCCTGTCCAATCATTATTAACTGCTCTAAAAATTACTGTCCCATTTTGTTCACAAAGTGATGAGATTATTTTGTCGTCCTTATTAATTGGAGTGAAATTGGACAGAGTGAGTCACTGCAGTGTTACTGGAAGGTGTCGGACACAGAAAGCAGGTAATTATGGAGACAGGAAGAGATAAGAAAATGGAATGCAATTACCCCGGCAAGGAGAGCTTCAAATTGCTCCTCTCAGGATTTCTCACTTCAGGTCCCTATTGTTCATTCTTTGCATCTCCATACTCATCTATTCCTTTCAGCCTCTAGCTCAATGAATAAGGAAAGTTTGCATTAATCAAATGAATTTCTGCGGCAAGTAGAGCCATATAACCAACTGGACACCGCTTATTGATCAATTATAAATGTATTCAAATGTTTTTCCCAATTATTTTGCCCACATAAACTGCTGAGCTAAGTCTAAATCTGATGTTTACATTGTTCCTTATATCCAAGGCTGTAAAAGTTTAATTTCACTTTCTCGTTGTAGGGGGCACAGATTGATCTCTTCTATCTCCCCCCTCCAGACTGCAACTGTACTATTGTTCCATCCATGTGTGCATACATAGCATTTTATTAACAACTAACACGCACACACATATGAAACTAAATATAACAATACCCCCTCTCAAATCCCTCCCCAGTGAGCGAGATTGCTGCCTGTACTGTAAATAAGTGTATGCGTTACGCAAAAACTGCTGCTCTTGCTACATTAGACTTCATTTCATTAATTCTGTGGATTCCGCGGCTCACTTTTTTGTAGAACACGCAAAATGCAACTGCAAACATAACCATTGTTCTTAGATATAGGTATATGTAGAGAACTCAAAATGTTTTCTCTTGTTCAAGGTAAAAAAAATGTCTTATGTTTCAAGGTGAAAGCCAAATGTTGCCATGCTGCCGGTTCAAAAAGGGAGGTTTCTTCTGATCCATTTGTTGATTCTCTCTAGTGCCCATTGTGTTACTTTGGGCATTACTTTAGCATCGAGGTGCTCTCAGTCTGTGCCACACACTCCCTGCAAAAACACACACATACACACACACACACACACACACACACACACACACACACACACACACACACACACACACACACACACGGTAGAGCTAGAGTTGAGAGAGAAAGAAAGTGAGTAAATGAGAGTGAATTCCTCAATCCAGACTTTTATTTCAACCTTTTTTGGCAGTTATTTGGCTGAATTATTAAAGCCAATGGAAACACACAAATATTACCTTTCGCCTTGTTTTTTTTTTCCGGAGACTAACACATAGCAAGGGGACGCTGTTAACGCTTGAGGAGGTGCTTCAGGGCTTGATTTACTACATGTATACTCGCATTTACCAAGAACACATATTGCAAAATCTACTGCATTTAGACGCTAGTACATGGGGGGGGTCCACCAGTGACCCTTACAGCTACTTCTCAACACGTGGCTGCCAGCAGTGGAGCCACTCTGCTTTCCTCCCTGACAGCTTATGTCACCAATGGGACAAAGGCCTCGACAGATCCACGCACAGTTTGCCTCAAATTGTTTACTAAAATATCCTCGTTTTCAGTTTGTTCAATGCTCTGTATCAGCACAAGTGCTTTCTGTAATTGCTGTATAGGTTTGATGGTCTGATAGGTGCCACTTAGCCAAACGTCAGCTCGCCTCAGTCTGGAGGGGAATGATTACCGCACACAGATCAAGTGTGTGAGTGAGGGGAGGGTCACAAAGTGCCTTTATGTAAATGGAAGTAGAAGAGCAGCTCTACATTGAGACTTAAATATACAGCTTTTAATGTGTGCCCTCTGTGACTGTTAAATGTTCTGTATTCATAAAAAGACCCCAGGGAGAAAAGATGAGACAGAATGAGAGAGGGCTGGAAGCTGAGGGAAACGCAGCAATCTCTTGATCAGAGGGAAGAGAAAGTAGGATACGTCGTAGGGATCAAGGTCGTAGAGATCAAGGTCGTAGATACAGTGGGGCAAAAAAGTATTTAGTCAGCCACCAATTGTGCAAGTTCTCCCACTTAAAAAGATGAGAGAGGCCTGTAATGTTCATCCTAGGTACACTTCAACTATGAGAGACAGAATGGGGGAAAGAATCCAGGAAATCACATTGTAGGATTTTTAATGAATTAATTGGTAAATTCCTCGGTAAAATAAGTATTTGGTCACCTACAAACAAACAAGATTTCTGGCTCTCACAGACCTGTAACTTCTTCTTTAAGAGCCTCCTCTGTCCTCCACTCGTTAACTGTATTAATGGCACCTGTTTGAACTCGTTATCAGTATAAAAGACACCTGTCCACAACCTCAAACAGTCACACTCCAAACTCCACTATGGCCAAGACCAAAGAGCTGTCAAAGGACACCAGAAACAAAATTGTAGACCTGCACCAGGCTGGGAAGACTGAATCTGCAATAGGTAAGCAGCTTGGTGTGAAGAAATCAACTGTGGGAGCAATTATTAGAAAATGGAAGACATACAAGACCACTGATAATCTCCCTCGATCTGGGGCTCCACGCAAGATCTCACCCCGTGGGGTCAAAATGATCACAAGAACGGTGAGCAAAAACCCCAGAACCACACGGGGGGACCTAGTCAATGACCTGCAGAGAGCTGGGACCAAAGTAACAAAGGCTACCATCAGTAACACACTACGCCGCCAGGGACTCAAATCCTGCAGTGCCAGACGTGTCCCCCTGCTTAAGCCAGTACATGTCCAGGCCCGTCTGAAGTTTGCTAGAGAGCATTCAGATGATCCAGAAGAGGATTGGGAGAATGTCATATGGTCAGATGAAACCAAAATAGAACTTTTTGGTAAAATCTCAACTAGACGTGTTTGGAGGAGAAAGAATGCTGAGTTGCATCCAAAGAACACCATACCTACTGTGAAACATGGGGGTGGACACATCATGCTTTGGGGCTGTTTTTCTGCAAAGGGACCAGGACGACTGATCCGTGTAAAGGAAAGAATGAATGGGGCAATGCATCGTGAGATTTTGAGTGACAACCTCCTTCCATCAGCAAGGGCATTGAAGATGAAACGTGGCTGGGTCTTTCAGCATGACAATGATCCCAAACACACCGCCCGGGCAACGAAGGAGTGGCTTCGTAAGAAGCATTTCAAGGTCCTGGAGTGGCCTAGCCAGTCTCCAGATCTCAACCCCATAGAAAATCTTTGGAGGGAGTTGAAAGTCCGTGTTGCCCAGCGACAGCCCCAAAACATCACTGCTCTAGAGGAGATCTGCATGGAGGTATGGGCCAAAATACCAGCAACAGTGTGTGAAAACCTTGTGAAGACTTACAGAAAACATTTGACCTGTCATTGCCAACAAAGGGTATATAACAAAGTATTGAGATGAACTTTTGTTATTGACCAAATACTTATTTTCCACCTTAATTTGCAAATACATTCTTTAAAAATCAGACAATGTGATTTTCTGGATTTTTTTCTTCTCATTTTGTCTCTCATCGTTGAGGTATACCTAGGATTACAGGCCTCTCTCATCTTTTTAAGTGGGAGAACTTGCACAATTGGTGGCTGACTAAATACTTTTTTGCCCCACTGTATATATATAAAAAACCTCTGTATTACAGGTCCCAAATAAAAGGTCAAAGGTAAATTAAATGAAGGATTGCTTCTGAAATATCAAAGAATACCGGACTCTAACAACACTATGTTGTTTGGACAGTTAAGCAGAAGGGATTTTCTCGCAATTTTCTTTTGTTTAGAGAAGCGATGTCTTTACTTGAAAAGCAATAAAGCTTACATCAACACTGTTGTGTATATACTCCATAGATGTGTACTATTCCCCCCCTCGTGAATGTAATAATAGAGAGGCAGGTCGTGCTGAATATTTTTGTTTGTTTAGCGCTTCCTTGTTCCTTTTCAACTGTTGGTTTTAACGCCTTCCGAATTACACCAAGGATAGCTATGAGCCTCTCTTCTCATTTTCCTCGGTTAACAAGCACTCTCTTTATATATGATTATGGTTCTCTGCTTGTTTATTCTGCAAACTTTATTTTCTAAATTACCTCGCCGATTTAGTTCAAGGTACAAAATGTACTAAAGGATTCAGAAGAGCTCATTTTGTTTTCTTTCTGGGAAGAAATATTCATGGTCACTTAATTGTTTGGCTCCATCAAACGAGCTGATCGGGATAAACTTGATCCCCCTACCCCCCCCCCCCCCCCCCCTCCCCCCCTCATTTCACCATTTTGATTACTGCCTGTGTTTGCTTTGCAGCGCTGCCAATCATGCAGGTGACAATTGACATAACCAGACAGCAGGTGGAGAAGATCTTCGGTCTGGATGAGTACTGGTGTCAGTGCGTCGCCTGGAGCACCACCGGAACGCAGAAGAGCCAAAAAGCGTACATCAGGATTGCTTGTGAGTGCACTTTAAAAACATCACTGTCATTACAAATGACATTTCTGCAACACATTGCATGTCTGTTTGTAATAAGAGGATATTAGCATGATGAATTTTCACCTTGCGTGGTAGTGGAGGGAGTAACTTTCATTTACCAACTAGCCCAGAAGCTCTCTGTGCACTACAGTGCATTACTGTGTTTACAAATTACCTAGATCATCTTTAGGCAATTGTACTTATTAAGAAAATATTTCATCCGTGGCAGGGATAAACTGATATTAATGAATCTGTTTAAAGGAAGTCTTGGGGAACAAAATGGAACACTAAATGTGAGCATTCATGAGCATATTTTTCACTGGTTACAGTACATCAACGATGATCCCTGTGAAAGTAACCGGAATAAACAGAGATTTTAAATCTATTGCTGTGCTGTAATCATAAATCTGTCTGGGGAACACAGACACATCCCTCGCTCAGCCTCAAAAGCTTTATTAGGAGAAGCCATTTCACATTTGAGTATTTTAAAGCATTCTGCCTATTTATTCCCACATTAATATGCATTATTCCACACAGAGCCGTACGCAGCGCTGTCTCCGAACCATTTGAAAACACACATTCATTATCCGACCTTGTTTGCGAGCTCAACAAAAAGAGTTCCATGTAAGATAAGGCCACGCGCCAAAAAACAATAATGTGTGCGTGCACACACATACACATCTGCATATATTTGAGCCTTCCAGGAGTGTTATATCCTAAGTCTCCCCCAGTCCAATTATATCGGTTTTAATTAAATTGAATGTCATGAAACCCTCTGCTTTTCCTAATATAATGATTGGTCAGGACAGACACAACATCTGTTTAAAGAAAATGCACCGGTGGCTCAAAGCCACACCCTCAGCCCCTCACAACACAATAACACATTACTGATGCATAACCCGGGGTGAACACATTAAATGTGCTCCAACCTCCCAGCTATGAGCTTCCTGTCCATCTCATTTTATACAAATTGCCTTGCATTCATTTTCACTCTTGAGAAATAAGCAAATAAGCGTTGCCAGTTTTACCTGTGTAATGTACAGCCTGGGCTTACTGACAATTGTATAGCAGGATTTGCAATGGTAAGAGTTTCCAATGAGACGTAATGTGAAGCCCCATGCAGGCAGCCAGGCTTGCAGGAGCTCTTGTCCAGGTGCCTCAGGGCTCTGTTTTCGTGCGGCTGCTCCAAGCCCTCATACAGATGGAGGCTGGGGGCTGGAGAGAGCAGAGTGGGTGGTAGGGGACGAGTGAGGGGTAATGCAATTGCTTTTGCTTGATGCCGGGCCCCTCTGGCAGCAGACAAGCATTTCTGAACCAGCCAGGCAGCCTGTAATAAGCAACATGGTTGGTGCCACAGATCCCTCTGTGGCTTAGGGGCCAACTGGAGTGCGACATGCTCAGCGACGCCACGGGTGGACATTTCTAGAGAGAAGGAAATGTTGAAACCTCCGAGCTAAGTTTTGTGGAAGGAAGTATTTCATTTTGAATCTCACAAGCTCGTACTAACATCCTAATTGGTTTTGTCTCTCCCTGTCTTTTTTCAGACCTGAGAAAGAACTTTGAGGAGGAGCCGCAGGGTAAAGAGGTTACATTGGACCAGGAGGTGTTACTGCGCTGCTATCCCCCCGAGGGAGTGCCACAAGCCGAGGTGAGACATGGATACAGAAGATATTTATAGGCCCACATCTAGCATCCCTTTACCCTTTCCTCACCAGGAGTACAAAGAGCAAAAAGTATCTCAGGATTAGCTCCCCAGCATCTCCAGCAGGGAACAGTCAACCCTGTACGGATAAATTACACCTCTAATTATTCCCCATTATTGATTTATTATCTCCCTTACATCTCTGAGAAGCCGTATATCACAGCGTCTCGTCACATCACTCAGGATAGGCTTGGAGGCTTCACTCCCTGTTTGGCATCTCGAAAGGCCCATCCATAATTAATGGATCTATTTGCCTCCCTCTCTCCCTATCTAATTCTCCATCCCTCTGCCGTCTCTCCACGTCCTGTGTGTCTCGTACCCTCTTGTTCTGCTCAACTCTCTCCCTTTCTCTTTACGTCTCTGGGTGCTGTGTGTCTGTGTTTAGAGGACCAGACGGGGGCCAGCTGTTTCACCTCTTCTGCTGCGTCCTCCTGGTCCCATATAGGCACTAACCGCTCTAATAACAACACAAGAGGAGGTTAGGCCAGCCACTCAGACAGCCCAGAGACCATGAGCAGCAGAGTAGCCAATCACAGCTCCACAATGTAGGGACAGTGTGCAGAGAAATAGGAAGGTAGGTGCCAAGTGCAGTTCAACAGAAAAGAACATCAGAGCAGAAGTCACCACGGGAGAAAACAAGGATAGTGCACAAGAGGAGGAAAGCCCAATTATATGCGGCATTGCAACTGGCAGTAATACGCACAACAATGCTGCTGTACCGTAGCTACTCTCGAGACGTGACACAAGGTCAAGTGAGAGCAAGAAAACAAGCAAACCAATCTGAAAGTACACCAAAAAAAGAATAATATCAGTTTTGGCTTGTGCAAGAGGGCACAGAAAACTGCACAAAGCATGATTTGTTTCATTCTCGGACCAGCAACATCTAGAGATCTACAGCAGCTACGCATTAAAAGCTACATTCCCCACACAAAAAGAAAATATATAAGAATTAAAACGCTATATAGATGAATTAATTCCATCTCAGTGTCAGTATAACAACAAGCTACATTTTAATCTTTCTCTGTTTGATTGCATTAATAACTGCACTACTTTTATGTTCAATGTAAAAAAATCCAATCCCGGCATGTGTGCTTCCTGTGGAGCGGCTTGGGAGGGGAGCAGTTTTCTATTCAGTTAAGGTGAATTTTGACCCTTTGAAACCATATTTTTCAGGTGGAGTGGCAGAGAAACGAGGATGTGATCAACCCAGGGAGCGACCTAAATTTTTTCATGACAACTGACCATAGTCTCGTCATCAAAAAAGCCCGGCTGGGGGACACGGGGAACTACACATGTGTGGCCAAAAACATTGTCGCTCGCCGCAAAAGCAACTCTGCCACGGTCCTAGTCTATGGTAGGTGGAAACTCCTTTCAACAGGTGTCAAAGCGGTCTACACACAGTAATGAAAAGTCTGGAGTTAGGCAGCTTCCAAATATGCGAAACATAAAAGCAGCTTAAATGAATTGTGTATTGCTTGCATGTGCTTCCGTTATCCCAAAGTCTAACAATAACCCTGCATGTTCGCCTGCATGGAGGAGACATGAGTACACAGATTCTATGTGAAGTTTTAAAGAGAATATGCAGTGTTACACATAATGACATACAGTACAGTGTCTACAAGCATGATACAGCTCTACTATCCAGCTAACAATGAATTATATTTTCATAAATAATGACATAGTAGTGCATCTGCACAACTTAACATGTTACTGGCATCCATTCTGCCAAAGCTGGCCAGCTTCAATCTCCACGCTGCCATCTTCCTCTATCTTTGTAGTGAATCCAATACGGGAGGAGAAAATTAAATAAAAGCAAACTGTAAATAATTACTTGACTCAATAAGCAGACTGATCTGTATTACAATTCTGAGAAACAGCATATTTGTTATCACAGAGGGTTTCTTGGGTACTGGCTCGTCTTCTTTCTTGCATACATTGAAGCCAGACTTATTTCTCAGCTACTCTACATGCAAACAGGAAATCACGAGGAACGGATTATGAAAGCAACTTTGTTGCATATGAGAAATGTAGAATCTGGCACAGTGTCTGACACGGTTCGTTTTTATCAAGGCTGCCAGAAGAAGACGATTATATCTAGTCAGAACAAGACTTCTTGACAGTGTCAAAAACACAACATATGGCAAAACAAACAGCACTATGGAGGAGTATGCACATCTCTGCATCACTTCTGCTATAAAATAATTTCAAGGTTTTTGTGTGAGTCTATACAATATTTTATGTCAGCTAAAAAGAACAGGTAATCAAAATTCATGAAAAGGGGTGCACTAGGTGCAAGTATTCCTATCCTTGGGAAATGAGGGTGTCAGTGGGAATTATTTGATCAAAACTGAATAACAGTTCTTAAAATTCAGGTTATAGCTACATGATTTAAAATGTAATATATTTTCACTTAAAAGTGCAGTCCGACAAAAGATCTCAATGGATTTAAGGGTGTAGGATGAATTCCAATTCGGACAACATGAGCATAGTTTGAAACATGAAGGTCATCAATTGAGGGCTTTAGAGCTTTAATGTATCAACGAAAAATAATTAGAACGATGAACTAGACTGAGCTGTAATATTAAACAATGAATACAAAAAATAAGCATTTAGGGATATCTCTGTACTTAGGAACTTTGACAAAGGACTTGTGTTTTCTTTTTAGGCAGTATTTTAACTGCAAATTATGGTCAAAAAAAGGCATGTGCATTTTCTCGGTGAACGATTTGAAATTAAATGTGTACATTTTGAGCATGCAGTCAATACACACATTTCACTGAGCCTTGAGTGTAATGAAAAAAATAAACAAGTTATTTGTACTTAATTATAATTGATTAGCTTGTTGTTAAAAGCTCTGCAGATCTACAAATCCACACGTATACAGATTAAATGAGTGCAGAGGCAAAAGCATTCTAATTGTTGTTGCCTTTCTTGTAATGTCAAAAATACAATAGTTATGAAATGAAATATTGTTTGCTCTCAACAACCTGACAAATTGTGAACAAATTGTTCGTGGTGCATGCATGTCAGATTTTCATGTGTTCTTGACAAGAGGACAAATGTATTACCATTGTAGCAAAGATTGAGGTTATATCACAATAGAAGTGGTCTTGTTGAAAAAGAAAAATCCATTACTGAGAGCATCACAGTCCATCATGCTAGCTGATCAAGCTAGCTGTAGCAAGTCATAATAACTGCTACTTTTCAAAGGGGGTTCAACGGGGGGCCAGAGATGCATTTTAACAAGGCCTGGCTGGTGTGACAGCACTCTGCGCTAAGAGGTAATCAGGGGCCGAGTTGCCTGGCAATTTACCTCACAGTGGCGGGCAATCAATCGCATAGAGAGGGCAAGGAAATGATTCAGCCACGACAAGCACAGGAGAGAGTTAGGGGGAGATTAGGACGGCAGTATGTACAGAAAAGGAACGACAGCGCTGTGCAAGTCAATAAATCAGGAATCTCGGTATCTTGTAAGCTGGGGCAAACACAGGATGTACAGGAAGGAGCTGATTAGAATTAAACCAGCGTGGTGTGATGGAAATCACCTGCTGAGATTGAGCGATATAGCTGCAATTATGTCCCAATAGGTGGATAAAGTTCAGCAAAGTGCCTTTCAGTTTGAAATAGAAAAGAGGAAAAAATGTAAATTCAAAAATGAGTTGAGTGACGTGGGAAATCAGCAGTGGATGAGTGAAAGACACAATTTGAACAGGGTTGATGTATTTATTTTTCAGTCTTGGCCTTTCCGTAAGCGTGTTGTAATTATTATTCTGTATATTATATGAAACTTTTGTATAATGTCTTCCATTACCTTTGTGAGATTTAGGGGGCTATCTAAAATATCCTCTGGTTACTTTGCAGAAACTGTCTTCCTCAGAGATAAGGTCAAAGAAGGCAACTGTCATGTTATTTTCTGTTCCCTGTTGAAGCTATTTTGTTTTCACTGCAGTTGGCTGTATTTCCAACATGGACACAGGAAGCTGCCCCCCCCCCCCCCCTTTGCAGTTGCTCTTCCATTAGTTCACCTTGCAGCGCTGAGCCACAGAGTGTAACAGCAGTCACAATTATTCTAGCGCAACACACCTCTTTTCCTTGGTGCATGTCGGGTAATCCTGGCTGCTCTGTCCCTTCATCCATCCCTCCCAACCTCCCCCTCCCTTACCCACTTCATCCCCCCCCCCCACCCCTGGCGCTGGTCTGACAGTCAACGGCGGCTGGTCCACGTGGACCACCTGGTCGTCCTGCAGTGCTGTGTGTGGGCGCGGCTGGCAGAAGAGGAGTCGGAGCTGCACCAACCCCACGCCACTGAATGGAGGCACTTCCTGTGAGGGGCAGAACGTCCAGAAAAGTGCCTGTGTGGCCACCTGTCCAGGTAACTCCCAGGCAACCCCGTTTGTCCTGTGGCGCTTGGCTTCCTGTGGCTTCCTTTTTGCATTTGTTTGCATCTAGAAGTTATCAATTCATCTTTATTTTGGCTGCCTTGTGTACCAGCACCTTGGTCTTACCTTAGATGCTACAGTAGTGCTTCTGTTGTTTCCTGCAATTAGACCGCTTACACAGCAATGTCAGTCTATTAGTCTTCACAGTCACATCCTAAAAAGTGATTTATTCTTTGTTCACATATCTCCTTGTCTGCTGCTCCGGCCTCAGACCACGCTTCTATTTCAGAGACCTGTCTGCTTTAAGAGACATGGTCCAGGCCATTGCATTGTGTCAGACCAGCGAGTACTTTAGTTAATGTTTGCTGCGCACGCTCTGTAGTAAATATGGGCAATACAAATCTGAATGATGGTGGCGTTTGGGGAATTGAGGGTGTTTCATTTGCCTGCCTGTTCTACCCCTGTAAGAGCGTCCGGGAGGCAGAGAGCGTCCTGCCTGATACTGAGCAACACATATCGATCTCTGGTAGCCTGAGATGGAAGTCAAGCTGCTTCATTTGCGGTCCCACATTAGTCCCCATACAGAGAGAGAGATAGCTGGATAGGAAAAGGGAGGTGTAAGGTGAAAGCAGGGATAGAGACAGATGGAATCAGGTACAGTGTAAGATAGGACAAAGCGCAGAGTGATAGAGAGGAGAGGAACACTGAGAAAGAAGTAGAAAGAGCCCCAGTGTGTACAAGAGCTTGCTGTTTAGCTGCCAGCAGATCAGTGTGTGGACATATCGCCGAGGCTCTGCAGCCATGCTGACCACAGGAGAAATCTCCCACGCTCGGTAAATAGCAGAGAGGGAAACCCAACACCTCTGGCAGTGGCAGCTTCTCCCAGCCTAAAACAAAGGTTATCTTACTCTGTGAATCAGGGCGTTGTGTTACACATCTCTCATGTAAAGACATCACTCGATGTCAAGCTGGAGTGTAAGTAACATGGCCCGCTGGAATACAGCAGGAGGAGGAAGACAAAGGGAGCACAGCGGTGCGTGACGCTCCACCAGGACCCTATCTGGGTGGATTTGGAATTATTAGCGCTGTAGCCACGAGTAATGGAATTAGAGGGGTGTCCAGGGATGCTTGACATTCCCCCACACCAACGCAGGATACTGACCTCCATGAGCTTAAAGAGATTAATGTCAGTCCGAAATCTATTGTTAGACGAAAGCCCGCCCCCCTCTCTTTCACTAGCCCCACAAGGAGAGCGTGTGTAATTCCAATCCTTAGGGTGCTGTTGCAGAAATGGTTGCATTGTGCCCTGACTTTGAAAAAGAGAGAACTGCTCAAACCTCTCTCAGTCCTGTTGTTTGGCAACAGAGAAGCCTCTGCCTTCTTTTCTCACTCGTTACCTGAGATCAGACAGAGTATCAGGGGCACAGACCGCTGTCCAGGGTCAGGGTCCACTGCGCCAGAGTCCCTGGATGATGGGCTGTAGTTTTCTTCCACAAGTGGTAACGCTGCGTACACACATGCCTCTGAAGTCCCTCAGGATGAACTGACCGCTCCCATCTTTTGTCACCAAGCGCGCACACAGCCCGTCAATGACTACCCCCAAATAATCCTCAATAGATTTGACAAATACCTGATTAACATTGACATATATGGCTATCAGCCTTAATATGTTAATTAGACTTTCTCCCATTCAGCAAGGGGGGGAACAAATGAGTCCGGCCTTACAAAGAGCATCACAACATACTGGATAACAATTGTAATTATCACTTTGCTTAGCCTTCGCATGTCTCATCCACCTCACCAACAGTAGAGGGAGAGTTCAGTCCATTTGAGACTTGAGAAGAACAAATGACATGGAGAGCTGTACGCTTCAGAAAGATATCTTGTTATTTTTTAAGACACGGCTGACATTTGGATTCAGAAATTATTTATTTATTTAGCTTGTATTTATTTATTTTTAATATAGCCTTGAGAGGCATCCTTACTCATTGCCTTTTGTTTTTGAGTTGCCGTCTTAAAATTACATTTAATTATATTCTTGTTTCAAGAGTTCATTAATTATCTAGACTCAAATTCTCTGTTGACTGTAAGCTCTCTAGTGCATTTAGCCCACAGCATTTGATCTTTAAAAGAAGAAGAAAAACAAATACATTTAGTTTTTACTTAGATTTGTGCAGTTCCACTCTGTGTTGTTTACAATACAACAAGGGCCTCACAGATTTTGCTTTACCTCTTGTTGGAACCAACAACGGCTATAATTTGTAACTGCATTGCCTGGCTTAGTCTATATATACATTTATTGTTGAGTTGCCGGTGGCCATGTATTGTTCCACATTTCACAAGTAGCATGTTTCTTTCAGAGCATTACTAAGCTACAGCCGCAGAAGCACATTTCCACACACTGACGTCATGTACGCTTCCACAGACCAACACCGTCTGCTGTTCAGCAACACAACTCTCCACCTGTCTGTTCACACTTAGTCTGAACCAAAGCTCCAACCTCCTAATGTTGTCTAAGTCTCCAAAGTGTTAAATGAGAGTTGGCAGAGGCCTCTGTGGCTGATCAGATGGGCTGCATGCTGAGAGACACAGGAGCAGGAGGAGGCCTGAGGCTCAGAGCAGAGCAGATCAACACTTGAGTCAGCGAGTAGACGAACTATGCAAGAGCTTATCTCAATTTCACTTCCCTCACTCTGCTTTCTCCTTTTCCCTTTGTCTCATCTCATCCCTTTCCCACTGAAGTATCCCACATAAATCTGCAGTCCATCCCTCACTCCTTCATTGACTTCGGAGCCAAAATGTCATATCACGCCAGCATTTCCAAAAACACTTCCTTGGCCAACAGCAAGTAGTTAGCCCTCTAGTTTCTTTAGTGACACCTGACTGACATAAATTAAAGGCACTGTTGCTAAAGTATTAGAGAAGAGCAAACAACCTGAAGACATTTCTAACTTTCGTGAATTATTTAAATGTTGTACTGATCCCTCAGGCTTGCCAGAGGAGCCGTGAGATTTCTACGAGATGGAAAGTAAACAGACTCGCGGCTGGTGTATTTGTACATGCGTACTTGTAAGTGTGTGTTTGTGCCTGTTTCTGTTGTACACATGCAAGTTAGCGCCCATATGTCGACTGTCTGCACTGCAGGCAAATGTCTAATTTTACTTTGGGGGTATGTGTGTCTCTGGAAATGATCAGTGATTGTTCAGGAGACTTCACATTCAAGGAATAAATAAGAGGAATGCCTAATACATATCAGAGAAAAACACTCAGAAAGACGATGGCCATCTGTTGACAGCCTCGCATCAGTGCTGTTTTTAACCGTGCTGTGCCTTTTGTTTTGGTGTACCCTGTTCATATCTTGCATATATAATCATTTTGTTCTCGTGGTTTGGTTAACAAAAGGGAGTAGGCGCAGAGTGCATACTACATCCTAACCATGAACAAACATCTGATTTATTAATTCATAAAATGGGACAGAAATCCAAAATATGGTCTGATTATGCGACTAAGCCATCCCCCCCACTGCTCGGGTCTGTTGTTTTCTGAGGCTTTTTTAATCAGCCTTTGAACACCGGGATTAGGGCTGGTTACTGTGCACACGTGTGTTGACAGGACGGTGGGAGCAGAGGGGCTGCCTGCTGGTCTCAGTGGTGCTTGTCTACCTCCTCATCTTCCCCTCAAGGACACAGGAACTGTGGGTGTCCGATGATCTGGGACAGTGTCCGTCAGCGGCCGTTGTCATTTTGAAAAGCCAAGCCGCAAAGAGGCCCTCCCACTGACCTGTAAAGAATGGTCGGGTTCTTTTGCTCCTCCACCCCTACAGCATGTCTAAATGGGGGCTTGCCACTGGGCTATTGTATTACTTTCACTCCTCAGAGACCTGCCTGACCTAAAACCTGTGGTGCTGCATGATTGAAAATCAGCTGTGGGGCCTTTTGCAGGAGCGCTAACAATCTCTTTCTGGGGATTTGATAAGGAAAACTGGGGACGTGGATAACATTTGACATCGTAAAAGGATGAGGCTTGGTTCGGATTTCAGCCTTAAATTAAAAAGGAAATCAAGGAAAGTGACAATTTCCTTGCTTCGCTGCATTTATTCTCAGCACTTACTCCCACTTGCTGTTATGCTGTCCTAACATTTCTCTGGCGTCTGCTGCGCCTGTAAGAAGCCTTTTCTGTTTCTGAAATATTTGCAACATGTGTTCAGAGTCAGACAAACCATCAAGAACTATTCATGCATTTTCATCCTTCCTTGATTTCCCTCAGCCTTGGGTGGCAGTGCTTGTGTCTCATCCACATTCCCGTGAGCAGCACCCCGTTTCCACTGCAATCTCCGTGTTTGAAAATGTTATTTGCATGGCCATTAGTCTTGCTTTGTGGTGTAAAAAGAGACGTAGAATTTCATCACCTCATCAGGGCAGATGTTGATCTCATTTCACATTGGTGTGGATAAACTGAGGGGCGACATAATATATTCATTAGGATGTAATTCTCTATTCAATCATTCTCGTTCCCAGCCCGGATAATCAGCCTACTGGCCCACGGATGGGTCCACTCAATGCCAAACAAGGACAATTATCTGATTGGTTCGACTCTCTCTGCCAAATGGATCATCTGACTGCAAAGAGGACCTAGCATCCCATAACACACAGAGACACACACATTCTCACATTTGGGAGCAGGGTCTTATTCACACACCTGGGCTTCTGGTCCAATACGCTCATAGCGCCATTTACCGCGTTTTCCAATTGGTAGTAAAAAAACAAATAGTATCATTGCTTACAGTTATGCAATAATGTGTAACCCACCCCTAGTGACTCACTTATGTTTTATTAACCTGCAGCGGATAAGACCTGCACTCACTGGGTCATGCCCCCTGCACTATATACTGCTGGGGGGGGGGGGTGTGTGTGTGTGTGTGTGTGTGTGTGTGTGTGTGTGTGTGTGTGTGTGTGTGTGTGTGTGTGTGTGTGTGTGTGTGTGTGTGTGTGTGTGTGTGTGTGTGTGTGTGTGTGTGTGTGTGTGTGTGTGTGTGTGTGTGTGTGTGTGTGTGTGTGTGTGTGTGTGTGTGTGTGTGTGTGTGTGTGTGTGTGTGTGTGTGTGTGTGTGTGTGTGTGTGTGTGTGTGTGTGTGTGTGTGTGTGTGTGTGTGTGTGTGTGTGTGTGTGTGTGTGTGTGTGTGTGTGTGTGTGTGTGTGTGTGTGTGTGTGTGTGTGTGGTTCCCCTTCGCCCTTACATTTGGGAAAGTGTGGCTTTTTCCCCCCATGAGAGCTCATTACTGCTCTTTTTCCCATTATCCCTATGGTAACCCTGCCCAGGCCTGGCGCTGTGTCACTCTCACTATAACTCCCTGCCGCCGAGCTCCCCCCCTCCAGCCACAGTGCCAAATTACGCCCACCTTTGTGAGATGGCCTCCGTCCCTGCATGTGGTAAAGCTGCTGATATTTCTTATAGCCAGGCCTGCACAGAACAATTACCGGCCCATTTCCATTCGTTTCATTTTGCTCGTGCTGATGGTGGTGTGTTTGAAGTTGTGGTGGACATAAATAGGCTGCAGGTGTAATGTACAATGTAATACCACCTGTATTGTGTCTTGCATTGAAATGCACTGCAGGTAATGCCCGTGTTGCTACAGTAACGGCTTGTTTGGCTGAGAAATCTAACCAAGGCAGATTTGTTTCCGCTCACAAAATCCCACATTGCACACAAAAACGTTCTACATGGATGTATATCAGTAGATAGGGTTATATTCCCAATTGGAAATATTTTTCTCCCTGTACATATTTAGATTGTTGACAGCAGAGTCTACCAGGCCACAGCACCGGGGTTTAGCTTAGTTGCATCTTATTTCCATGTTAAAAATAAATAAACGAAGCAGAGTAGAGACGATATGCTTTTTCACAGCAGTTTTACACGCTTTGGTTTCCCTGTGCATCTGCTGGAGTGTGTGCAAGTGGATTTGCATGTCTTTATATTGCTTTCCCTACCAGGTTTCCATTTTAGAGCGAGTGGATTTGCACAGGAAGGCTACAGAGTATCCTACCAGTTGTTCTCATCTCACACGCAAATACTCCACTGCTTTTGCACCGCTGCTGCATCTGAACTTCACCGCGCAGAGTTTTAACAGTTCAGAGTGTTTGCTTGTTTTATTGGAACTCCTCAGCATGATTTTTTCAATCAGAAGTTGTACCGATGAATCAGATGGTGTATGTGTGTGTGTTTGTGCTCACCCTTGTTTTATGTTGTGTGTGTTTGCAGTGGACGGAGGCTGGAGCGAGTGGAGCAAGTGGTCGGCGTGTGGAGCGGACTGTTCGATGTGGAGGAGCAGAGAGTGCTCCCAGCCCTCACCTGGCACCAGGGGCAAAGACTGCCAAGGGCTCGACCTCCAGTCTCTCAACTGTACCAGCGAGCAGTGCCCACAGAGTGAGTGCACGGACCACCCACGCACTGCAAACCATACTCTCAATTTATAAACTCTGTGCAGCAATGGAACATATTTAGTAGCAACGGTCTTTATTAACAACAGCCAAAATAGAATGAAGTTTAGTGATTTATATGCCTATTAAAGCTTGTGAGTATATTCAACTTTTTTTTAAAACGACTTAAATCTAAAGTTCTCTACAAATGTATATCAAGGCCTGTTTTCTATTCAGATTATGGCAACTGCTTTTGGTATAGTGGGATAGCTGCAGGTATCAGGATTGGATTGATGACGGTGATCTGTTTTTTAACTCCAGGCATTCAGGACACTCGTGCAAAACACGTAGGCGCGCTGCAATGCTAAAAAGCACTCTGATCGGGGCCCAAGGCAGGATGAGGAGATGGGAAGGGCAAGGCTTTCCCCTTCATGCTTTTTGTATACAATGTTCACTTTGGCATGGGAACTGAGAATGTCCTCCTCCACTTTTTATTAGACCTCATAAACATGTGATGTATCCCTATAGCATCAGATGTGTGTGATAGACAAAGGGAAAGAGGTCCATTCAATAAGACCATCACTGCCTCGTCCACACCTTCGCGACCTTTTCGACCATCAGTTCTAATAAACACCAGTATGACACCCGCTGCTAAAATAATACACAACCTTTCCACCTGCGTCGCTGTCGTGATGCTCTCTAGGCTATTATTGGAGCTGACAATTAAACCATCTCTCTTCTGATTAAAACACAACCTGCCAGGTAAAGGGCCATGGGTCAAATCGGCCGTGCAAATGCACACACCTGGCCAGTGTGCTTGTGTGCTGTGATTTGTGTTTTTGATTTGCATCTCGTATAGCTACAAAGCCAATGTGTGTTTCAGGTTCTGTGTGAAGCAGCCACTGTGTGTTTCAACAAACCACGTGTCAGTAATAGGGCACGCGCATACCATCAGGATCAGAAACCATAAAGCACGACAGCTGAGTGGAAAGTGGCACTGCACGGTGCAAAGCTGACCAGATGGACATGAAGGGAGAGCTCTGTTGCTCCCCACAGATATCAAACGCAGAAGATATTGCAGCTTACCATCCAGAGATGACGAGTCTCAGGGTGGCGTCTCATGGATAAAATGTTATAAATAGCGTGCTCTTTGGCTGATCCGCATGATCAACACTGCGTGTTAATAGGGGATTCGGTTAACATGGGCCACTGAATTAATAAACTGAATTATGTATCTTGCATCATTTGACGTGATCAGATAGACCAATGCGTGGAGAGCTGGGGGGGTGGATAGAGCTAATGTTTGTTGCATTGTGTACATTGGGTTAGCAAAATGTGTGTGACTACGTGTCCCTGTGCATGAGGGTGTGTGTGTGCACGAGGGTGTGTGTGTGCACGAGGGTGTGTGTGTGCACGAGGGTGTGTGTGTGTCAGCCGATAGCTGAATATTGGCTGGTGCAGTGAACCAGGGAGCTCAGTCGGCCCATCATCAAAGGTCAGCAGCTCCTCCCCAGAGAGGCAAGATGTATACACAAAGATGCTCGTCGTTGTTCCTAATGCACGCACACACACACACACACACACACACACACACACACACACACACACACACACACACACACACACACACACACACACACACACACACACACACACATTCATACAGTCACTCAGTATTTACACTGACAGTGCAGAGTGGAGTGCTGGCCTCTGAAGAATGCCTGTCCCAATCTGTTCCCAGCAGATGTGTTTCCATAGACAACGGCTGTGTGAAGTATTATAATAAGCAAAATAGCGCGATGGTTTTGGCTTGTCAGCAACTCCCATACTTCAACCATGTCTGCAGGCTATTAGCTGAAATGGAAAACTTCCCCCCTGAAACAAAAGCCACCCTTCTCTTCTCCAGTGTAATCGGAAAATACAACTGCAGAGTGAGCCGTCGTTACGCTGCCTCAAAAAGACGTCCTCTGTCTCTAATCTGCCTCATTAAGCAGGGAATGGCATACGTTGTATGAGGGTATTGTTTTGGGTATTGCATATATGAGAATCAATGTGCGGCTGCAAGCTTTGTGTTATAGCTCAAACATAAACAGATCTGACCCAGGGAGGATCATTTTCATACAGCAGACAAAGTGGAGCCCAAGATGGAGCTACGCACAATCTGTGCAGGAAAATAATAAATAAGCTGGCCTCCTGCCAGACAGGTGTTGGAGGGCACGAAAAAGATAGCTGGACAAATGATACTGCTCGTATTCTCAGGCACAGAAAATTACAACAACATAAAAACAATTATTTGGGTTAATGCGTTTAATGAGGGTAATGAACTTAATTTGCAGCAGCATCCAGTTTTAGGGTTGTCACAAATGATTGTGCAAAAACCATCAAACCATTCATCTATATTTATATTTACTATATTGTTTTTGAATTTGGGAAGCTAATGTGGTGGCGATGCAGCGGATGTTTTAGTCATGGGTTTGTTGTCAGAGTGGGGTCACAGGCTGCATGAGAAATGGCTGAACAGTTATTTTTGGGCCATATTTCATCGGGAGCCGCTGAGAGATGCGAGGACTGTATTGTGGCGATAGCAATGGGCACGTTCACTTTGAAAGTTTTAGTAGCCATATTTCCCTGACCTTAAGAACTCCTGTGTTATTCATCTTCAGGCAAGTGACTAGGATTGGCCATGGGATGAAATATATTCTCAGGTCTCTTGATAAATACCCTGGAAGGAGGCACGGGCGGCTGCAAAGCTTTTCTTTATCAATGCAGGGGAGAGAAAGCAGCAGGTAGAGAGAGTGGAGGACAATCGGGTGCAAACATTGTACTGACTCCAAATGCAGCGAGAGTCCGAACTTCAGCGGGATCCACATTGCCTCAGAGGAGATGAATTATAAGTCCATCCCGGCCCATGCCAAGTCAGAAACGGATCCCTTACCAGCCAGCCCTGGAGCGAGTCTCAGGAGCTGGAGTGAAAGCTCAGGGTGAGGGGAACAAACAGAGGATGTGCCCGGGGTCAACTCTGAAAACAGCTCATCGCATCCACAGTTTATCCGCCGGCTCGTGTCAATCATGAAGAGAGGTCACACGCAAAGAGAATCCAAAGTTCTCTGCCAGCAATTACGTCAAGTGGAAATGAACGATGGAGTGACGGGCGGCAGAGAGGAAGAGAGGTGTATTGGGAGAGTGTGTGTGGAAAAAGATGAAGAGAGGGCACGCTAGAGGCGGACTAAGGTAAAGCCCATCCAATTATAAAACCTGATTAGCCATTTCAATTAAAATGTGATGGATGTCCTTTCAATTATTGGCTGGCATCGTGAAAATCAATGAGCGGCCGGCAGGAGTCGAGAGCAGGTGCTGGTCAGGGTTGTGGTGAGCATTGGGATCGTTTCGCTGTGATACCTGGTGGGTCAGATAAAACTTCACTCGGCGATGCTCCGATAAGCCACCGGAGATATCACGCAGAATAGAGGGAGAGAGGGAGTTGGCTGATTGACTGACTTTATTGTCTGGGCACAAGAATGGTGTGTGAAGCGGAAAAATGGAAGAGTGGAGATACTGGATCTTTGCATCTGAGGTTAGCTAGGTGCCTTTGGTTTGCCCTTAGAAAGTAAACAGCAATTGGCCGATCTAAGGCTATAGTGTCTATCCAATCAGCAGAGCCCAGTTGGCCTGTCTCCTTGCTGAAGGGTGTTGTTTTGTCTTTAGTCAGACTGCACATGCCTCTGTAGGCTGTGGCGCTGCAAGTCCAAATATCACAGCCTTGTCTGGCCTTTGACTCCCCAAGACAATTGGATTTGTGAACTTTAATGAGAGGTTCAGCCTTAGTTTGTCCCCTTTTTTGAAGCTCATTGTGGAGGGTGGAAGGTTTAGCCCTGCTGCTTTTCGTTAAGCACCTCTGTGCTTCCCTGAGGAGAGAGACTCAGAGGAAAGAGGCACAGGCAAGTAAAGGGAGAGGAACAAAGATGGAGGATGTTTCCTGTTCGATTCTCCATGTCCTGAGTGTGTTCTGTTCACCTGTTGTGTGCGATGTCACGAACACAACTCCAGCCAGTCATTCACAATTGATTGCGTGTCAAGAGATCTCTTGCATTAAAACCGGCCGCCAAAGAGCCCTGCTGCATATAATCCCGCTGCTTAAGGTATCAAATTGTACTGAGATAATCACCCATGAAATAGATTCTGGCATTGCTCTTAAAGACTCGGGTATGTCAGCGGCTTTGTCCAAATAATTTGATTGTTCAAGGCAAAAGGAGAAGGCCAGGACAAACGGATGAATAGACATTAGAGTGAGACGATGCTTTTTTTGAGCATTTTCTATTTTTACTAAATTGGACTGTTTGGAACTCTAATTTAATTGTGCAATTCTCATATATCTCAGATTCACTAACACCAATTAAAAGTTGTCAAATCACTGTTGAGCGCAGTTCCTGCTGAGCAGTAGGATTACAGTCTGGTAAAATTCACCGTAATATGTCCTATCTAATGTTAAGCAGGGCAATTTTGACATAAACCTTTTGGATGTGTTATAGCTGCTCATTGCTGAAATGTAAATCACACATGCTGTCAGATACATGCCCGTGCTGTCACCCTGTTAAGTCTTTTTTTGTCCTCTTTAATTCTAATCTTCAGTCCTGTACGTTTGCTCCTCTCCTCCTGCTTCTGTCCTCCCCCTTTTGTCGTCAACTCACCACACGCCAGCCTGCAGCACTTTAACCTTTGCCGTTGTTCCCCGTCCCTCAAAGCTGCGCCGCTCAATGCGTCCCCTCCTTGACTGTGTTCAGCTGACAGCACTACGCCCCCGTGGCTCCCGGGGACAATGGCCCTCCACAAAGGCCCCAGGAGCATCCTCCACTTCCTCCACAAAATGTCCCCAGCCATGGGAGACAGCCGTAGCAAATCCCATTCTCCTGAAAAACACACACACATAATACATACACACAAATGCGAGCACACATTGATGTTTGTCTGGGCTTAGCTGTCATCGTCATACTGTACTTTTGGGAGAAAGAATCTTCCTGCTCCTCTCATGCTTTTGAAAGAAAGAGGCATTCAATAAGAGGTGCTAGAATTTCATAAGCAAATCCTTCCTTTTTGCACCATCTCTCTTGGGGGTGTTGTGTGCGTCGAGAGAAGGAGACAAGGGAGAGAAAAACATGCAAGATCTATATATATATCGAGAGCTGACATGAAGGAAGGTAACACTGCTGCAAACCTGCCTCAGAAACTCTCTCATTTTCTATTGTCCACAGGTTGACACTCAAGCTCAACATTGAAATGGTTTTTTAATATTAGCTAATGCTTGCTCTCTTCACTGCATCAAACAGACATGGACATAGTCAAGCAGCATTAGTTGACAAGCAATGACCTCATTTCATAAAGTCTTTAAACTAATGAACAAGATGCTCAAGTGAGACCTTTGCACAAAAGATGTTCCAGCAGAACTCATCGGGTGTTTTTCAGCCGTGCTTAATGTTTCTCTCTCGTTTTCTCTGGTCCCCTTGCAGCGGTGAGCGGGGCCGAGGACGTGGCGCTCTACGTGGGCATGGTGGTGGTGGCTCTGTGTCTGACTCTGCTGCTCATCGTGGTGGTCCTGGTGTACCGGCGCAAGAAGGAGGACCTGGACTCCGATGTCGCCGACTCCTCCATCCTCACCACTGGCTTCCAGCCCATGGGCATCAAGCCCAGCAAGCCAGGTGTGTGGGCACCGCGGCCACGCAGGCCTCCCCCCCACAGCAGTAGGACACTGTTCTTTGTTTTACCCTCCTCTGTGCATCCGTCGGTCTGTCCGCCTGCCCACTGTGACCGTGTGGCACTCATCTACATGTGCCACCAAGTCTGTTTGAGGCTGTGGAGTCGTGTGAAAGTACAATCGGCATAAGCAAGATGTAGTGTGTGTGTGTGTGTGTGTGTGTGTGTGTGTGTGTGTGTGTGTGTGTGTGTGTGTGTGTGTGTGTGTGTGTGTGTGTGTGTGTGTGTGTGTGTGTGTGTGTGTGTGTGTGTGTGTGTGTGTGTGTGTGTGTGTGTGTGTGTGTGTGTGTGTGTGTGTGTGTGTGTGTGTGTGTGTGTGTGTGTGTGTGTGTGTGTGTGTGTGTGTGTGTGTGTGTGTGTGTGTGTGTGTGTGTGTGTGTGTGTGTGTGTGTGTGTGTGTGTTTGCCTGACACATTATGTGTTGCCCCTTCCTCATTGTCAGGGAATGTACCCACTCTGATTACTGCCTGTGTGTAGCATCTGAGTTGGATGGAGATGGGGAACTGTGTTGCAGTGCCTGTGATTCACCGTGAAAGAAAAGCCTTTATTCAGTCTGAGTGCTAAGCTCTATCTGAGTTCTGTTTGGAGATGATTGTGTGGTTGCTAAACAGACAGAGTGAGAGGATGTGAATTGACTGGCTTTGGGTGGAAATTGTGTTTGTGTAATGTCAAGAGTGTGTGAGTCTTCTGTTTTCCACGCCATGTGTCTTTCCTATGTTTGTTTCACTTTTCGTTGTGTGTAGCGACGGCTTAAGAGCGTGTGAGGTCTGTCTCTGTGATGTATGAACCCCCCGTTGCCTGCCACTCATTGAGTTTCACACAATTGCTTTTGTCTGTTTCTTCTTAATTATTCCTACAGAGAATTCCCATTTGCTCACCATCCAGCCTGATCTAACCACAACCACCACAAGTTACCAAGGCACCCTGCGCTCTCGCCCTCACACCACGGGGAAGTTTTCAATGACCAATGGGCCTCTGCTAGACCCGCTACCAAACGGCTCGCACACGCTGCACAACGGCAACTCTGACCCTGCTGAGTTTGTCAGCAGGCTGTCCACTCAGACCTACTTTAAAACGCTGCCCCGTGATGTCGCCAACACCTCCTATGGGACCTTCAATTTCCTAGGAGGCAGGCTGACCATCCCCAGCACAGGTGGGTTCTTCTTAGGCTCATACAGGCTGCCCTCACACATGTAGTTCAGGAGAACAACATGATAAATGGTTTCCTTTGAAGGGTTGTTCCACTAAGTCACATGGTCTGATAGATAATTAGTACCTAAGCTCTTTGTGAGCAGCTTCTCTGGGTGTTGAAAAGAGTTGACAAATAAATAATACATCATTTTTAGGAATTGTAAGATTTTCTATGCTTCCCTCGTTGTAAAAAAGGAACTTCTAGAATGCACAATCTATTTGTCATACTAGACAACGACTTTATAATATATTTTTAAGAGATTACTGAGACTTCTTTTGGACTTACTATACTAGGAATTATAATATTTGTATTCAATAGTATAGATACACTTTTAATATGATACAAGAAGGTAAAAACGTAATGTCAATGTCATTATATACTATTACTTATTTTAAGTGCACTAGTACTTTTTACTTTTCTTTTGTCCCGTTTCATTTTGTGATACATGACGTTTACTTGCAATTTTCCTCTAACAATGCCCATAATCATTTTTGAGAGCTATTTCGGACACTGAAAAAGACCCAAAAACCACATAAGGTGCCGTTAAGTGCAGCAGGAGTTGCTCTCAGGCCCTGTAGCCAGATGATCCCTAATCTTTCCAATCACTAACTTTCCTGCCAGTCCCTGACTCTTTATTTCTTCATCTAAGGCAACAATACATTATTTTATCATTCTAGATCCAGACTATGATTTTCTGTTTGAAGCTATACTTCAAACAGAACTATACTAACCATGTATCATCTAATCTACTACATGTAAAAACAACTGTGGGAAGTCAGTCTTGCTGCATTGCAAATGCATTGTCATTGCTTTTCCATTTAAAAAAAATATATATATTTACAGAAACTTAATTACACCTGCCTTAATGACACAAAGTCTCTTACTGGACGTTAACAAGGAGAATTGAGAGGCCCCAAAAATGCAGGAAGGGCTTGTATAGCTTGGTGATTAAAGTGGACTGAAGTCACAAATCCAAATGTGACATATAGCATCGAAACAAGATCCAGTTAAATGTGTTGTCAGTACAGTACATCGGCACTGCACGGCATGATTAGTTAAACAGCTCCATACTGACTAACTATAAAATATAAAGTCTGCACCAAATATTCCTGGAATAAATGCATAAATGATTCCTGGAATAAAACCTTGAACCAATTATTCGAATTAGGACCCTTGCATATGACAACGCTGGTTGAATTGGTAGCTGATGTACAAAAATGTCAGTTGTGGGCTATGTGCATGGACACAGAAATGATTCTGATAAAAGATATAAAAAGCCCACCATCATTAGTGCCCTGTTTTGCTTCCCCTTTTAACATTAGCTGAATACAGAGTTTACATAATGATACTGGAAGACAGTGGTTCCACTTGGCTCATTGTAGGCTGTCCAGATGATTCCATGACAGTGCCAGTAAGCCAGTATCTTTTTGGAGAAAAGGGTATTTTCTTCTTGTGTTTTTGCTCGCCGTCTCTCTCTATCTTCTGTCTCTCTTTCGCACTCTTATAGATATGTTGTGCTTGGATTAACTCAAAGCCATGTATAGTATACCACGCATTGGCACCCATCTTTTCATCGGGACACCGAAAACAAACAATCTTTACTCAGAGGAGCTATGCAGCCATTTAGTTTCAGAGCTGACACTTGGAAGACAGTTAATAGATTCAGCCTAGACTGTGAGCATTCAGGCACCTTGGCTTTATTCAAACAGAGGTTTGTATGGTAAGCAGACCCAGTTTACAATTCAGAGATTGAGTCAGACTCACTGTTTGTACCACATTTTATTCTAAGTGGATGATTTTGGCATGAGAATCACAACACTAATGCCACAACACTCACACTACCTCAATAGCTCTCTCTATTCTCCAAGGTGCATTCCCACACTCTCCTGGGGAAGTGTAATCTTCCTTGAGTAGTCTGTTCCATGGTCTCAATTATCTACTTGGTGGCAGACTGAGGACATTTAAACTGCGGTGCAGTGTGTGCTTTTGTCTCAGCTAATTGTTGACCGTGGGGACGTGTGCTGCCTCTCCTGCCGGTGCATAGATTTGCATCTACTGTACCTGACGGAGGCTGCCTCTGACCTTCAGAATAGATTTGTTTTTCCTATTTTTTGTAGCCGCAGTTTTGTTCAGTGGACCCGCTTCCTTGTGAAATGACAAAAAACGTTGTTCAGTCAGAACAAATGAGCCTGTCCCTCTCTTCCTTATCCCCGCTCTCTCTCTCCCTTTGTTGTTATTTGCATTAGGAATCAGTCTGCTCATTCCACCCGAGGCCATCCCCAGAGGAAAGATCTATGAGATTTATCTCACTGTTCAGAGGAAGGAAGATTTAAGGTGGGTCTCTTCAACACAGCCTAACTGGCAGTCTTCCCTGGATGCCACTAGGCTGTTTGTTTTGATGCTCTCCTGTTCCATTAGGAAAGGCTTAGGAGTCCATGCCAGCACTGTGGAGGACAGATGTAAATAAATAGAGTAGCCTTTTACCTGGGCGTGCACTATTTAAGCTAAATTAATTGTTTTTAAAAAACTGTTGATCTGGCATGCTTGCATCTAGTCTCAGAAGGCACCGCCATTGAATGTATCATGCTGTGGTAGTGTTATGTTATTACTCAGTCATCACAACCAGGTCCAGGCTTTCATTGTTCTCTGTGGCAGCTGCCAGGTCATTTGCAGAGGTGGAGGACAGTGTTGCATCCTGCTTACAAGAGACCAGTACATTCTCACTAATAACCTGATGAGTAAAAGTACTTCCTCCCGAGTCATTCCCCTCTTCCTCTTTTCTCTCCCCGGTGTAGGTTGCCCCTGGCCGGCTGCCAGACCCTGCTCAGCCCTGTGGTGAGTTGTGGGCCTCCGGGGGTGGTCCTGAGCCGGCCGGTTATCCTCAGCATGGACCACTGCTCTGACGCATGCCTCGATAACTGGGCCGTCCGTCTCAAGAAGCAGAACTATGAGGGCACTTGGGAGGTGAGACAGCGCTATAACTCCAGCACCAGCACTCACTAAAAGACAGAGTTGCCACCCAGTGAATTTGTTCAGTCTTACTAAACTCAATGAGGGTTTTCTTTGAAAAAGTGCAAACTTGTTGAATAGTGACTGGAAGCAGGCAATGGAAAGCACTCAATGCTATAGTATATAGTGGAAGTAGTTCTAGCACAGCACTCATCCACTCTATAGTGTTTAAATTATATTGACCATCAGGTGTTTTCTCCCTGGGCTGGAACAAAAGCCAGGGTATACCCACTTTCCCCAGCTCACGAGTTGCTAGGCAACATGTTTCTGAAAACAGAAATTCTCTAAGCAAATGACTGATCCTCAAAGTACTCTCCTGAGTGCTCCTTGACCATTTCTGACCGCCGCTTCCAATTACAGAGTTCCCTCCCTATTTTTGTATCCATGAAATTTGAAAGTAACCAGAACTGCTAGACTTAAACAGGATGTAACTGGGAAGAAAATGTGGTGTCTACACACACCCACACACACGCACACGCACATCCATGCAAACAAATGCGGTTTGAGTCCGTATACACATCATCGCAATCCAGAGAGATTTGAAAGGGTGCTGGTGGGCTTTGGAGTGTTAGTAGGTCTTCTTTCATGTTCGATATTGTGCATAAATTATTCAGCCTCCCCGTGTGGGGTGTCTGTGGGATGGATTGGCCTGTCTGAGGCAGAGGTTAGACCAGCACTTTTAATCATCGGCCAGACCAATATAGCCCAACGGCCTAACTGCGTGTCCACCGAGGTGGACGACAGAATGAGAGAGGAAGCATCTGCAGAGAGTGTGAAGAGAAGTGAAATGAAAGAAAGGAGGCAAAGAGGGAAAGGCAAAGTGGACATGCTGGTAATGTAGATGGAGAGGAACGATTAGAAAGAATGGGAGATAAAAAATATAACCCAGCAAAGAAGAGTAAGACATAGAGATGAAAGTGAAAATGAACATGCTGAAGCGAAAGGAGTTTGGGAAATAAATTGATCGTAGAGCGAGCGTTCAGCGGCGTAATCGAGCCACTCGGAAGAAATATTAAGATGATGAAAAAGTGAGACTCCATTGTTGTTGCATAGCAAATGAATTGTGTCAATACTAATTCTATTGACGTAGATGGTGTCTGGTTGAATCGATTCTAGAAGGGCTCGCTGGGCATTTGGCAAGCAGAATGATCTCTTCAGCTTGATTGGCTAATGAGAAGAGTCAGTCAATTGGCATGATGGGGTTTTAGAACAAAAATTTTCACTTTGGGTCAAATTTGTCCCCATTAAATGAGCCCGGAGAGCAGTGATATCATCTCAGAAGACACTACCCCACAGTGAGATGTGATGGGACATCTTCACAAGTCTCTCATCTTTATTAGAGATTAATTTGTGAAACGGCTATGTGACGAAGCAATAAAAATGTAGCTTCTGTGACATGTTTAGATCAGTGTTTATGTTTTTCTACTTGGCATATCAAGTTACAATTAATTTAATTAATGACAAGTTTCACTGCCATGCAGGGGTGTTGTTTAACGGTTACATTGGCAAGTTGTTTTCACCCTCCTTAACAAATCTCAATGGCTGAAGTAAATTCCGGAAAACCTAACAATCCGATATTTACTGCACCGCCACAGTTTTTTCTTTCTCCAGCACCATCTATTCTTGCCAGGAATCTATTCGAGTCTCCTTTCAAGTCAATTGAATACCTCGTTCATGCATTATTAAGTAAATTGATGGTGTTCTATAGGATGTGTCTTTTCTTATAAAATGTGTGTTTTCATGTCAGTGAAAAGGGAATTTGACGCTAAAACAAAATATTCCTTTTTGTCCTGATATAAAGTTAGTGACCCAGACACCTGTGGAACATTTCCTTCTAGCATTTGTCTTTAATGTTACTTTGTCACGCTGCAGGAGGGACATAAATGGGGGCCTTGCTACTGTGGCAAACTGCTTTCCTAACAACCCCTGCAAAGGCAACCGAACAACAAATATTTGCCAGTGAGGGATATGGTGTGAAGCTTTTCCAGACGCGTGGTGTTGACAGCAAATCAGGTCTTCTCTTTGAGTGCATTCAAGATGTTTATTTGGATTGCAGGATGATGACAGCAAAACAAGAGCCGGGTGTTTAACTGATAACTAAACAACTAACTGCGATAAAGAAATAAACTGAAATTAACTCAAAACAAACAGAAAATAAGCGAAAACACACACGGTTGAAAAACTGTGTGGCTTCCCTCTGGTGATTCCCAATCCCTAATGCTGTGCACCTGTGTCCTCCCTAAATAGTAGGCTGTACCCTGACATTGGCTGAGTCCCCGCCTATGCCCAGGTCAATTCAGCACCTTCATATACAAATATTAAAATACATCAAATTGGCTGCAACAACCCCTTTACAAACACACAGCCACATTAATAGACATAAGGTACCCAGGCATTACCCTCCCTGCTTCATAATCTGGGTGCTTGACCTTCATTTCACACCTCTTTGTTGTCCCCCTCAACCCCTCCAGGACGTCCTGCTGATGGGAGAGGAGCTTGTGTCAGAGCCCTATTACTGCCAGCTCGAGGCCGAGACGTGCCGGCTCTTCACGGAGCATCTGGGCACCCTCGCCCTGGTGGGGGAGTCCCTGCACATGGGGGCTGCCAAGCGCCTGAGGCTGGTGCTCTTCTCCGATGCTTACTGCTCCACACTGGAGTACAACATCAGGGTCTACTGCATGGACGACACACAAGACGTCTTCAAGGTAAATTGTGACAAATGCAGCGCCGCTTGTTATCTGTTTGTCTGGCGGTCTCTAAGCCTGAGACTGCATGGGCCGAGTGGTTTCACATAACCTGAGTGATAGGCAGACTATTATGTGTAATAGCATTGTCAGTCACATTTGAAGGTTAGTAGATATCAGCCAAGGCATGTAGGAGTTAGGCGTTGCCATGGTAAATTGAACAATGTTGCAAGCCTGATTACACCATGTGCAGAACAAAGGCGTGTGATTTGTGGCGCACATGTTTCCCCTCTTGAAACAATGCATATTTCCTGATTATTGATAGTATACATCTCGATATCTGAGTGCATTTTTGTGTGAATGCCGACAGAGATGTTTAATCCGCTTGGCTGCCGCGGGCCAAGAAGTTTCCCATCACTTTGTTCAACAGCATATTCCGCTTCTCTTTTTCTGCTCTCCACATGAACAGAGCATAATCACACACTAATGCCTTCCTCCCTCCCCCGAGGACTGCCTCTAAGTAGCCTGTTAAGATTTCATTTGCATGGTTAATTAGTAAATTAAAAGGAGAGCCTGCCCCAATCTTTTCCCAGCAACCCTGGGCTCTCGCTATTTCTCCCGGCACCCCTCTCCAAGCTTTTCCTCTTCATCTGACACTCACAAAATGAGCTACTTCCTCATCAAGTCCACTTTTGCCAGCTGTAATGGCTGACCTCCGTGTGCAGAGGTTTGCCACTGACACAATCTATGTATGGCTGTGGAACATAAACAATGGCAGACAGTGGGGGCTCAAACTGAAATTAGCACTCTCATATTCAAGATGCTGCAGATGAGATGAAAACGGTGCACAGCCTCTAGCTGTGGGGCGAGCATTACCAAAATCTCTCTTTGCTTACATCTGTCTCTTTGTGGCTCAATTCTGCCCCTGCTGATGTCTCTGTGTTTCTCACAGATAGTGCATGTTAGCAGGCATGCTGAGGGAAGTTGTAGGCTGACATTCAACTGCATGTTGAAATAAATGTATCGTACAGGAAGTAAAACCTTAACAGCTATCTCAGCTCTGCAGAGAAAGCACTTTATGCAGATATCAACCTCTTTCTGTTGACTTGCTATCAAAGCAGTTGTAATGAAGGGGTTGTCTCTATATATTCAGATCACCGGGTGACCCAGTGGTGTTTTGCTGCAGTGTGACTGTTGAAATGACCTTGCACGTCCTGTGCTGGATGCAGGAAGGCTGCTGGTGCACAAAAACTCCTTGTGTGTGTGTGTGTGTCTCCCCCTCTGGCTAGCTCTTGCTCTGCTATTCTCCCCATCTCTTAGCCAGGAAAAGGACATCTGAGCTTGTTGACTCCAGCACTTGTGCTGCCGTACTCTGCGGCTCCCCCGGCGCCCTTGAGTGCATTAGCTCCTCGTTTCTCACACAACCTGGTCCTGTGGTAAGCCACGGCTTCTCCAGGGTTTTGTAGTTTTTTTGTGAGTGATTTAGAAAGCGGCCCACACTGTTTAGTAATCTCGACTTCACACTGCTCTTGGTGCTATTATGGAGGGAGCAGTTCATTTAGCAAGTACATTAACCACTCTGAGTGGGGATTAAACTTCCCCAGAGAGTTTCAGCCTAATCACTAATCACTATCTTTAAAATGCAGCATTTATGATTAGACTTTCACTATGGCTACCATTAGAGTTAATTGTAGTGTGCAACATTGGAGGAGTAGCCGTGTGTGGTGCTGTGCAGCGCCACAGCAGCCTGTTTTATGTTTCTGCTGATGTACAAGTACACCTTCAGCACATGTGAATTTTATGACGTTTTTCAGACAAGAAGTTGACATTCCATGCATTAAAGCGGCTGTACTTTTGATGGGAGGTGAAAAAACCGAGCAGAAAGACATTTCTCTGCTTTTTCTGCTGGCTGCTCGGATGCAGAAGGATCTGTGGAAATCCTACTGAGGTTTTCTCTCCAGTCCCCCGCTGGGCTGTCAGTCTTCTTTGACAATCCTCCATCAGCGAAAATGACATGTGCACACGCCCACTAACACATACACAACTGCTACACTCTACACTAATGCACAATCTCTTATCTCCAAATTACAGCAGATTAGAACCAATGTTATTGTCTTTGATCCTAAGTGTGTGGGGACTCTTGGGAAACAGTGACATTTCCGTCTGATGCTTGCCGTATGTTGGCAGGTCTCTGCTGGGACCAATTAAGTTAATATTTAATGTGTGTCCCACTCTTGATGGGCCCAGCCAAGGCTGGCGCAGCAGCAGAGGAGACATGATCTGCGTTTGGTAGCGCCCTCACTGTGCACTCGCTTGTTCCCAGCAAGACCTGTGGGAAGGCTTCACTGATGTTGTGCCATCCCACCACTGATTGAAACACCTGCAGTGAAGCAAGCCTCTGATTCAATACAGAGACATACCTAACAGCATCATCTAATTAAACTGGATGGGGGCCAGAAAGGTGTCGTTATAGGATCGAAATATGGTGCGGCTGTTTTTTTATTTTTAGCTGCGGAATTCACAATCTGTCAGCTTTTGGTTTGATGAATAAAATGCTCAGTATGTTTACCGCTGAGCATAAACCATGTTGAATAGTGGAACATAAAAACATGTTTATTGATAATCAAATGTTCTTCCTTTACATCCTTTAAGGACAGTGTTACATGAATTATAAACCAGTCAGATTTACTCTTCTCATGGAGGTTGAAATATAAGTCAGTTTTTATGTATCGAGTGTTAGAATTTATGAGGCCACCATAAATACTAATCCAGTACATTTTGCAATTTTTTTTGTGCCATGTTAGCAGCAAAGCTCTATTGATGGATGTTCATCCATTACTTTGGTTCACATAGAAAAATCTCTATTTAACAAACTAGGCCTATTGGATATATTGCCTTGTTTATTTTTAAATAAACCGTCATGTCCCCAGAAATTCATCCTGACTTGTGTGATATCCTGACTTCCCCCTTTAGCAATAGCTTTACTTTGTTTTAAAAACATGGTTAATATCATACCTGTTAACATAAGCATTTTTCATGTAAACGATGAGCATGCTGACGTTAGCATTGGGCTCAAGGCCCTGCTGTGCCTAAATGTAATCACAGAGCCGCTGTCATGCTTTGTGGTCTCTTGAATCATAATTGTAGTGAGTTTATGTGACATTTAACAGCCATACATTTTCCCAAATGGTGAGGAAATGAGTTTCTTTGTACTCCCAGTATTGTATTTCAGACTACAGAATTTACGCTTTCATCAATATTCATGTAACAAGGCCAATACATTTAGCTTTTAGTCTCTCGATTGTAAAAATGTATGTTCGAGTGTTAAATGGGTGTTTAATTGATGTCCAACTGGTTAAACTGTGGCTCCTGGAGTCTTTTATACAGTGTTTGACCTCAAGCTATTATTCTTATTTGTGTTTAAAAAGGCCCATAAACTCTTAATGTGCTCCCTCCACTGTGGCGCTTCCTTCCTGAGCTCCTGAGCAGCAGCTACATCTGAACAGAAGCGTTTGGCTTTAATGTCTCGGAGGAGAGAAACCCAGGCTTCACAGAGTGTAATGCAAACTGTTTTTCTGATCACTCCATCAACATAGTTACCGACAGGAAGATAAATACCGAAGAGCATAGCGCAGTAATTGCTGGCATTAAGTTAAACTAGGCAGTCGGCTTTATCACTGCACCCAGCAGAGAAGTTGTTTCCATATTATATTCCTGTGTGCTGTTTTCTGCCGCCCCGCTCTGTGATTTATCAGGCCGAATGTGCATATTTTCCGAAGCAAACACAGTCCCCATTTATAACTGAGCAGACAAGTCCCTTCTATTTGTAGTTATTAATCAGAGTTGACTGTAGCGGGCACGGCCACTGGAGCTCAGACTGATGGACTCTCAGTCAGAGAGGAAAAGCCTGTCACATCCCGCTGACAAATACACAGATGTATGGAGCCCACACAGCCAGGCGACTCTCTATAAACAAGTGCATTTGCCTGAAAAGAGCCGCTCTTCAAATGGATCGTCACTATGAATGCACATTTTTTAAACACGTGGGGGGACACAACATTGCTAAGAGACGCGGGTTGAGGATAAGTTTATGAGGATATTAAAGCCTGTGAATCTCCCTATGTTTCATGACATGTAGCTTGACTAATTAACTGATCAAACGTTAGCTTTAATCCCCATCAGGGCTAGTTAAGTTAATCGGTTTATTACACCCCAATCCACAACAATAGGAGACCACATGTAGTAGCTTGACCTTGCTGTGAGGGAAGCAGCCTCTTTTAATCCACAGCTTTGAACCAGTCCAGTTCTTTTTTTATATATTTATATACAGTTTATATATAGGCCTCTGCAAATACTTTGATTTCCTGCATCCAATGGCTGGCTGTTTTCATTGCAAGAGAGAGTTTGGTGCAGCCACTAACCTCTTTCTGTCAGCACCAGCCCGGAGAGATTAGCTGTAGGAGTGTCTCTTGTTTCCCAGTGGAGCCCAGCCCCAGTCCATCACAGTCCCAGCTCCGGTCCAAGCCGGGAGGATGAGGGGACAGGTGAGGAGCGGGGCTGGGAGATGAGTGAGTAAGGGTGGGAAGGGGGTTGAAGTCATAGAAATACTGTGGCCATGATTGCAGTAATCCTGTTATCTGCCCTGCTAAAGCTGGCCACTCTAGTGACCTGGAGACACAAATGTTAAGCCGCCTCTGTCTCTCTTCTTTCGCCCCTACTCTTTTCATTCCTCCCTGCTCTATCTCACTCTCTTTAGCCAGCCTCATTGAATGTCAGGGGGGGTCTTGGCTCGGCCTGGCTCTAAATTCACAGTCTGCACACACACCACAGGCTATCTCAAATTCCGTCAGAACAAAAGGGGTTTTTCTCCCGCAGTACTTGAACTTCTCGCCCATCTCATGCATCTTAATGTGTCCACAGTTGTACAAGGGGTCAGGGTGAAGAAACGTATCTTTACCGACGGCAAACACAATTTAGCACCAACTTGATGATTAATATGTGATGTGATAAACTAATCCAAAGGCCCTGCATTGTTTTTCCACAGAAAGAGTAAATGATACAGTTAAATTTAGCTTCTCATCTATTAGCTCGCTCACGCTGTCATTTGTTAACAGGATAATGGGGCGTAAAGAGGGCCATTATTCTCTCAGTCCAGAACATATGCTGAGACCCTGCAGAAATATCCACTGCGATACACACTCACAGGCACTCAGGAACACATAAACAATATACAAGCGAGACGGTGTCATTTGAAAGCGAGGACATGCGTGTCCGTGCTTTAAAGCAGGAAGTGTTTCATCCTGTGTGTTGTATTTCAGTGGGCTCAGTGTCCCTGTCAGGCGGTGGCATGTTTGGTAGTAATCCTGCCGTGTCAGCCTTGAACCTGACACACTGCTGGACAGGCAACTTAGAATTCACTCTAGTAGCTATATGTTGATAATCAGATAATTGGCATTCTGAATGCTCTGTCTTGCTAGCAAGCCTAAAGATCTGCTGCTATTGGTCAAAGACCTGATCAAAGCCCGCCAGCCCTAATTTGCAATGCTAATCGCCCCCCAACTAAATAATTGTCCTTAACAACTGCGTTAAATGAACCTCTTTGGAGCCCTCATAATGTGCCCTTTGTCTGTGTAAGAGACATAATAGCAGGGCTTTTAATTCTGTGGAGAATGCACTTCCCCCTGTTATTAACTCGTTAGACCTCGACGCTTTGATTCCGAGCCATTGTCTGACCTTCCCACTCTGAGTAAGTGGTCTGGGTAACATCACAGTGAGCAGAGTATTCCAGCTGACTACAGTACATACAGTCAGATTGTTCTACATCTTAAATGTGCCGCTGCGGCATTCGGGCGAAAGGAATAAACCAATGTCAATGTAGGAGTGGAGTTAACATTTTCGTGTTAACAAGAAGATAAGCATTAAGCAAACATGGAAATTAGCAATGCACTGCGCAAACTTGGGAATGCAATTCTCGGGGCCGAAAGCGAAAAAAAGTGCGAGCACATCAAATAACAAAAGCTGGTAGAGATTCCAAATGGATAATTAACAGCTTCCTTTCCATTATAATTGGAATCAGGCGAGCCCGTTCCCGGGAAAGAGGGCAGACAATTGAATCTGTGTTGTGCAGATAGAAATTACTGCCATACTCCACCTTAATGAGATGTCTTTGCTGAAATCATACCGTATGCCGCCATGCAGCGCTCAGCATATGGCCACTATCTATACCCACATCTCCCTCTTGGAGCTTCTGTCTTTGAGATATGTCTCCGAGACTCTGAGGCACATTCTGGCTATCTGTTTGCACATTGCTGCCATCTTGTTTCCCTCCTCAGACAGATTAAAAGAACATATCTTGTTTCTGAGGTCTGTTTGTCTTTGTTGTAAGATGCTCTCTTGACCGGAGGTAGTACATGTGAACGCCGTCCAAAGTATTGGATTCTTAAAGACTGGTTCCGCACAAAGCACCCGGCTCAAAATTAATTGATAGATCAGATGAAAACAGGGTGGATATTATCATCCCATTCCAGATGGTCATTTGGATGTCGACAAATGGTCCGCTGGGCAAGTCCCACAGAGATTAAAATATTAAGCATGCATTTACAAATCTCTCCTGGCACAAAAACAAAAATGAAATTAAGGGGATTCGCCATGCGAGAACAATGAGCAGTTGACTAATGGCTCGTTCACTTCCTTCATCACAGCACAAGTAGCTGGTAGGCCGGGGAGGCTGCAGTATTCGCATGTTAATGCAGCGGCGGGGACTGGGCACACACACACACACACACACACACACACACAGAGGATCAACCTTGTGGTGACATTAAAGCTCTGCGGCCGCATGCAGGGAGACTACCTCTCTGTCCTAAGATGTACTGCAGCCCTGCCTCATGCTGCGTTTGTGTTTCTGCGTGTGTGTTTTGGACAGAAGTCTGAACTCCAAACACCACGTTGAAGTTCTAACTAAGAAATTGAAATTCACTCTTGGCTTCCTGTACAGACTTAAAAGTTGTTTTTCAACTTCTTCCCGTAAAAGGTTGGTCTCTGGCTTATTCCTGTCCCAGCTGGACTACGGTGATACCATCTATAGATTTGCCTGTCCCACTGTTTTGGCCAAACTTCACCCACTCCACCATGCTGCGCTGCGTTATATATCAAGTGCACCCTATAGGACTCATCATTGCACACTGTATAGCCTAACTGGATGGTCCTCACTTAGGATGCGTAGGATGCAGCTTTGGTTTTTATTATTGTACAAAGCCATTTTAGGAAAGCTTCCACTGTACATATGTGCCAGATGTGCTCCAGTGTGTGACTCTCACAACCTCAGATCCAGCGCCTGGATACGGTTCCAGGTTCCTGCTGTGCGGACTGAGGCTGGGAAAAGGACTCTTTTTATTATGGTCCTTGGTCTTGGAATGACCTTCAAATCACGCCTCAAACTGAGGGCACTTGTCCCAATAGCCTGTTTAAAATTGTTTGAAGTTGTCTGAAGTCCTTACCACCAGCTGCTCTTGCAGTAATAAGTAGTGCACCTTTCTTACCGTCCTAATGTGCACAATGTAGTGACTGCTTTTCGTCTTTTTGTTTACTTAGTTGTGTTTTCTGTATTTTATTTGTCTGTGTTTTGTGTTATGTGTAACCTGTAACGATGCTGCCTTCTTGGCCAGGTCAGCATTGTAAATGAGATTGTGTCTCAATGTTTTCATCTGGCTAAATAAAGGTTAAATAATATTAAAATAAAATGTCCCACCGCTATGTACAGTTGTGTGTGATTGATGCCCCAAACAGGAAGTCTCCACGTTTATGAATTGTTTTGCACCTTTCCACTTACCTCTGTGACTGTGATGGTTAATGTGTTTCCTCTGAGCCCTGACGCCTCTCCTCTCTCCCCGTCTTTCATCAGGAGGTGATGCAGATGGAGCGGCAGCTCGGGGGTCGGCTGATTGACGAGCCTCACATCCTGCTTTTCAAAGACAGCTACCACAACCTGCGCCTGTCCATCCACGACATGCCCCAGGCTCACTGGAGGAGCAAGCTGCTCGCCGGGTACCAGGTGTGTTGGGCTGCAGGCCACAGGAAGTCACTTAAGATCAGAGTGGGAGCACGGAGCTGTAATACAAGTGCCTGGCTGAATCTGTCAAATATGTGGAGCAGCAGTTACAGGGCTTTCCAATGTGTCTGTTTGTATACTCAATTCAAAACCCACAGTGTGGAGTTATTTTAAATGAGCTTGTGTCTGCAAAAGCAATGTAAGTGAGTAATCACAAGTCCTTATTGTTAATGAGGGTCTCTCTTGAAAGTTGTTTTAATCCGAGTTGGCTCAGAGTTTTAATTAATTGTGTTTTGGTTTGGCTTCAGTTGATCACTTTAAAGACAGTGTTTTTCAGTCTGCTGCTGCACGACTCCTCTGTCCAAATAACCTTTCCATTCTTGGCACAACTTTAAGTGATGCGTTGGGAGTCAAAGCAACATTTTCAGTGTGGGCTCCTCCATGTATGCGTGTGTCCTCTTGTGATCCTCTTACTCTGATTGATTATCCGAGATGTCGCTCTCAAAGGGAGCGCAGATGAAATATTAGAGCACTATGTAAATATCTAAAACTACCCTGCACTCGCCGCACCTGCTCTGCAGCCCGGCCTCCACACGAGCCATGATGGCTGTTCAAAGAAGTAGAAAATGTTCTGGCTGCATCTCTGAGCACTGAGCACCAGGTCCCCACAGAGAACACACAGGCGCTGCCAAGCAAGCAGCGGCAGCAACAATGCACCCAGGAAGGGGCTTATTTCTCCGGACTGTGTCTGTTCATTCGGAAGTGTTATTCCCCTCTCAGCAGTGCGGTCAAAAAAGGCCTTTAGTCTCCCTGGGGCACCTCGTGGAGACTTGTGTGCGTTTCACCCCCTCTGAAGTCCGTCTCCCTGGGTAACAGTGCCCCCACTTGGTGAGCAGCCTGATCTGCAGTCCCACTCCCCTCCAAGGCTCAGCTCCTGTCAGCTGTTGATCCCAGGGTGAAGTCAGGAGTCAGTATGCCCTGTTGTATTGTTCCTCTCTAAGGGGTTACTGCTCTGCGCCTCTTGGGATGTGGAGCTGAAGCATGAATATGGAGCAAAGGAGAGAAAGATGTAGACATCGTCAGCCTTGAATACATTCTAGCAAACACTCCCTGGAGCTGGTGCCGTTCAGTGTTACTGCTCAAAGCTTTTACACACAACCCCGTCACATGATGCGTTTTAGATTCAAAGCAGTGATGTTAAAACTTTGACACCATCAGCATCATTTGTATCGCAGCCCAGAAATGCACACAAAGAGAGGAAAAGTCCCTCATGCCAGAGATATATATATATATAGTGTTATCTCCTGAAATACACTTACTTGTTAGTTTGCTCCCTCTCTCAGTAATAGCCCATTATCTCCCTTTACCCCAGCCTACTAGTGTCAGTCGGCTGCCTGCGGTATATTTAGCCATGTTCACCTGACACTGACAGCTTCTGTCGGTGTAATTAATGATGATCTCAGCGTATTGTAGGGAGGCGGTCCTGTTATGCTGCGTGTTAGACATGCGGTTCTAGCTGAGCCCCTGTTTCACCGTGTGTGTCTCTTTCTGCAGGAGATCCCCTTCTACCACATCTGGAACGGCTCCCAGCGGTACCTGCACTGCACGTTCACTCTGGAGCGGCTCAGCCTCAGCACCTGCGAGCTCACCTGCCAGCTGTGCGTCTGGCAGGTGGAGGGGGAGGGGCAGAGCTTCAGCCTCGACTTCAACATTGCCAAGGTAACGTTATGCATTACAACTGTCTTAGAGCTGGCGACTCATTATGCAACCGCCGTTATTCAGCATCTTCTTCAGTAATAAAGGAATGATACAGTGCTGGTGTTCTGAACGCTGTTCTTCCCAGCAGGACACCCGAGCTGTGGACGCAGAGTTCCTGCTAATGGACATTAGCGCCACAGCTCTAGCGGGGCCCAGCGCCTTTCAGATCCCGTACCTCATCAGGCAGAAGATCTGCAGCAGCCTGGACGCCCCCTGTCCCAACGGCGCCGACTGGAGAATGCTAGCACAAAGGCTTAAACTCGAGAGGTAAATACAAACTGTGCAGCACCATAATGCCTCATCTGATCAATGATCTGTGCAGCGGCCGGAACAGGCAGCTACCACAAAGGTAGTGAAGACACGCAGCAGAGCCTCATTTATCCCCTGGAGAATATAATGTATTCAACACTAGACACACAGCTTGTTAAAAACAATGAACGTTTAATCAAACTGATGTTAAAGGGTCATGCTAACGTAGAGGTTAACATGTTGCAAGGTAGCCAGCTATTGCACACAAAGCAGTGCACAGTGCATCACAGCAGTCACATGTTATTCCTTCACTTTAGGTAACAAAGTTCTGCCTGAGCAAGCTAATCCTCATCACACAGCTAGCCTTATAGGATTAATGTGGACTTGATGGATACTGCTATCATTTCTCAGAGAAAACAAACCCCTTCTTGCTTCCTTTTCTCCTCAGAACAGGTAAGCAGCTTAAAGTCTGAGGCTAAACGTGTACCTGCTACATTCTGCTTAGCAGTTGTAATTGGTAAGGTAGCAAGGTAGCTGCCCATCAGCGGCAACACAAAGAAACAGAACATGTTTGGATCTGTGCCGACTGCAATTCATCCTCGCACTAACTGTACTCTATCCCCGGAGCACCTGAAACGGGGCGCATTGATCCCTTGTTCTCATTTCTAGCCCATAATGAGATCAAATAGCTACACTTAATTCGTCCACTCAACTTTATTTATCCAAATTAATCACAAATTGAATTGATGCACTACAGGTTTAATTAGCAGTGTTTTGCTCAACATTATGAATTCTCATTTAGGCCTCAGGAAGGAACAACTGCTCTATTGTTTGATCTGTCCTTAACAACGTGTTTTTCCCACTCTGTCACGCTGCAGTTCTGCGTTTGTTTTCCTCGTGTATAAAGCGTTCAGACCGAGCGGAACGGGACCAATCAATAAAACTTAAAATGCCGAGAACCTTTTTATTTGATCTTTCTCCCCTAAGACTGAGCGAGCGGCCGTGTCTGAGCCATACAAGATAAGCCGGTGTTTCACACAGCGAGGTGAATAAGCGGGGCTGACACATCGCACACTAAGCTCTGTCTTCTCTTTTTATCTGAATAATGACACTGAGGTTTGTTCCCAGACAATTTGTTGACCAACTTCCCTTTGTTGTGCTCTCCCGACGATACAGGCCAATCGACTGAAAGCAGCAGAGTGTGTGTACTGCCAAAGCAGCCACATGTTTATAACCATCACATAAGATATGGGGAGGTAACCTTTCCTCAAGGTGAAAGGGGTGTTTTAGGCTTCTTGTCTCACCCCCTCTCCCACTCACACAACACAATCTCTCTTTGTGCCAAGAGTTTACTCTGCTCCCTTTTTTCTGAAAGCCATGTGTGCTCTACATAGCCATTAAGGCCCCAGACATTTGGAGAACAGAAAAAGGCCATTAAATCAAACAAGCATGTTCTGCGGACCGGGGGGATCAGGGCCCACTCAACATCAAATATAGAGCGGGCCGGGGCCACTGCTTTGTTGTCATTGATTGGGCTTGATCGTAAAGGTTCTGCTCCTAAAATGGAAAAGGTCACTTCCGACTTAACTGTGAAAAGTCTATATAGGATTTACAATATGGGATTTAGGGCAATTTCAACATCAAATAAAGAGGAATGAGGCTTAAGCTTCACAGAGAACATTGCTGGAGATTCTGTATTTGATGGCAGTTTCAGGAGCTGTTCGTATACCTTTTATCATTTTTTACTTACAGCTCCAACCACAGCATATCGAGATGTAGCAGTATAACACACAATAAAACCTGACATTGATGGAGTTACAAAAAGCAGTAGCTCTATAAAGCACCGGCAGGAAAGGCTTTCTTAAGACCCGGTTATTGTAGCGAAAATGAGATACTGTCCGTTTTGATGTGTGCCCATCACTTGATTCAATAAAAGCGTCTCATTATTCCCTCCCGGTTATGTTCTCCTCTCTCTGCAGACACATGAGTTTCTTTGCATCCAAAGCGAGCCCCACCTCCCTGATCCTGGACCTGTGGGAGGCGCAGCATTTCCACAGCGGCAACATCAACCAGCTGGCCACGGTCATGGCTGACATTGGCAAACAAGAAGCCATGATATTCCTGGTCTCTGATGGCGAGTGCTAACCCAGAAAAGGGGAGAGACTGGTGCCGAGGAAAAGTACAGAACACACACCGAAGAACAAGAGATACGGCAGCAGGAATCCAAGAGCAGAGCTGTCCCCGAGTCCCTCTGCTCCACCTCAGAAGATTACTTTCTGTAGGATTCAGTCCCAACATCCCATCCAGCAGAGTCAGAATCTTTCAATGGAAACCCAAATGAGAGTTTGGGTGTGTGCCGGGGAAATGTATTATTGAGATAAAAGAAGATACGTGTCATTTTCCATCAAAATGTTAAGTTGGTCCACTTTTACGTCAAAGAACTAATTAAATTATCTTCATGCCTTTTTATATTAACAAATAGGCCATGTATGGCTAATAAGGAGCAATATGCAAACGTCACCATGATGGCCAATATTTAAAATCAATGAATACACATAAAAGGAAAGGGAGGTGACATAAGGAGCCAGTCATTTCAGGTTAAAGAGAACAGGGCGAAATATGCAATTGCATGTTGGTTATTGAAGAAGAAGAAGATTCAACTTATTGTCGTTACGTAGTACAGGTACTATGTAACGAAACGGTGTCTCTGCATTTGACCCATCCTGTGTTAGGAGCAGTGGGCTGCCATTATGAGCCGTGTGGGGAGTGGTGCCTTGCTCAGGGACACCTCGGTAGCACTTGGTCTTTCCAGGACTTGAACTGGTGACCTTCCAGTTGCCAAGCTAAGTCCCTATGGACTATAACACACAATAAAACCTGACCACCACCACCACCACCCTAATCTCAGACATTGAACATATTTCCGTCATTAGGGTCTGTGAGCGTCCCCTCGCCAACCCGTGTGATAATATACAGGCGTGTCTTTATTGTTTCCTTAAACACAGAGAGCTTGTAGCACATCCTGGATCTGCAGGTTGGAAATAGATTGTATGTCAGAGGCCCAAAAAAACCATCTCATCGTGTTTGTGTTTTAGTCCGGCCGCTATCACTGCTGTGAATGTAACATCTTGACATCTTAATTCAGAGACGCTTCACAGCCTCCTGCTTCTAAATCAATATTTGTCGGTTTAGGTTCTTTGAACTTTTTTGGAGGGAGGAGTGAGTAATATCTTCTCTCAAGTTATATTTCAGAAGCCATATCCTTCTGAAGCCTGTGGTTTTGATTCGTCCACTGTACTTCCCGTCTCCTATTCCCCCAATCGCTCAGAGTGGCGTTTGCTTTGTTTTAAATTCCACGGCTAATGAAGGAGCCATGGGGCCGAAAGGCATTTCTAGCTGCATATATGTGAACACTGAATGTTGTAAAATGTCATTTCTGAAAATACATTTTGCCCCTGATTACGTTAATTCTGTAGCAGAGATGACGTTACTGGCCCAAAGGGATATTATCCCATAAAAATGATGCGCACCACATTTCTTCACCAGATTACAGAGTAGTTGTTTTGTTCATAATTCATTAGGCAATGTTGGTAGAAGTTCTATCATTGTTATTAGCTGTGTGGCAAACAGTATTCCACATCAAAGAAAGGCCTGTCTCTGTGGGAAAGTTACGAGTGGCTTATTCATAATGTCACGCTTCTGTTCACTAAAGATGCTTTGAAGGGTCTTTCCTTTTGTGATTTCTAGCCAGTGTGGCAAAAAAATGATCCGGCAGATTCATAAACTGCAACCACGCATTTGCTTATTATATTGTGCTACTTTGCATTAATGTTACAGTTCTTCTTTTGTATTAATGGATTTAAGGTCTGGCAACATTAATACACAGAGTATCTTTAAAGTCCACTGTTTTAGTAACAAAGCTTGAAAAGGTGTGAGCAATCCCAATTAGCCATATCTCTGCGTCTGCCTCAGGGTTGCATGTGAAGTTGTTGAAGCTATAGAGAGCCCGTTTGATTCCTAAGCTCCTGTGGCTTCAACCTTTAACACTAACTGGAGCCGCTTTATGATTGTCAGATATCTGGAATGTACACTTGTGTTTCCTTGTAGTGGGGAAAAGGATGTTTTTATTTTAGTGTGTGGCATCTCGGCACCTGTTGGCCCCTGTCATCCTAACAAACACGCCTCCTATTAACCAACACGTTTTTACAAGCCCCTGTACAATTGGATGCAGAGATGCCATCAAATAACTTTTTTTATTAACTTAGAGAAAACCTTGGATCAAGCCCCTTTCTGATAAAATGGCGATATCACCTTAAATAAATCTTTTCATGTTGAAATGGATCGTCGTCACATGTAATATGTAAATACTTTTTCTATACCAGCCGTGTGCTGTCACGTTGCATACTGTATATCAGCAGAATTGGTAACCAAAGTTTTATGAGTATCATTTGAGGCCACTACATCCTCACGTCGTATCCATTGCATATCGTTTCAGCGTGGTTTTACTCTCAGAATAGAAGTCAGTTGCTGTCTCTAAAGTGCGGGCTTGAAGTCCTAATCCTTTCTTTATCTCATTTCCTCGCTTTTGTCTTTGATGCAAGTAAATGCTGTTCGTTCAAGCGGTAATATGTGTCAGTTTATTTTGTCCCTTTGTAAAGAAATGTAAATTATATTTTAATATGAAGCCAAAAAAAGACACTAACTGGCGCAGCATTTGTCAAGTCTAAACCGTGACGTGTTTGCCTATATACTGTTCTTTGGCGATCTAGCAGTGAAGACTTTTTGCAGTGTTAAGGGTTTAGAGACTGTTTTACAGGAAATTTCTCTACATATTTTGTTCGTCCTTAATCTGCATATGTCTAGCTTATTATTTCTCTAACTGTAAGCATTTAAATACAAGGTGGAAATAGTCCCTAATGCTGAGTGATCACGACACTGGAACTGTGTGGAGGCTGCTTTGGGGGACATCAGTTCCAGGAGACTGACAAGCCTGTGTTGACACAGCACGTCTAGATGAGCCACGGCAGTTGTACAGTCAGTGTGTGAACCTTTATCACCCCTGTCATTGTGTTGTCGAAGCACATTTCCGTATTGTAATTCACCAGCCGCCATGTTCACATCTAACTTGTCCAACATATCTAAAATGACTTGAGCGTGTGATGAATACAGCTGAGGGTGGTGTAAGATGTGTAATCACATTTCCTTCAAAGTGTTGGGGAAATTGTTACATCTCACAATTGTACTTTGTGTCACTCATTATGCGTGTGTGCGTACGCGTGCGTACGTGTGCGCGCGTGTGTGAGAACGATAGACTTCTGTACTTGTGATGGTTTTTATATTTAGTTCCTTGATTCAATGTTCCTTGCCTTTCTGCAAGTCAAAAATGCTGTATTTATTACATGCCACAGCGCTTATGCAATTGTATAATCTTTTAGTTTTGTTCGTTATTTTTTGTACCTTTTGTGTTCCTATCGTCAATGTAAATGTTGTCAAAACTTTTGTGGCAATGGAGGATCTTCTGCTAAAGGAGATTTTCTGTACTTTTTGGACAATGATATGGATTTGTGGGTAGAATTTTGGAAATTCGTTTCTAAGTGCTTTCAAGTATTTACTTGGCCTTATGTATATATATCTATCTATGACATTTCAGAAAGGTATGTATAGTAATTCAACCTGAAATTGTTGTAAATAAATTATATATTGTTAAATCAATGACTGGATCTCTCACTCGAAACATTGACTGTCGCACATCAAAGCGGAAAATCTATACTGTAAAGTGTATTTGCATTACTCTACACAATGTCTGGTTTAAAGGAATATCGGACATTTTATAATTCAATTTTGAGTTAAATAAAAAGCCCAATCAGATGGAGATAGCATAAAGCTGCAAATATTAAATGAATGGAGGAAAGAATACTAGATTGTTTTCTATATAGAGAACACTGTAGGGTTTACTAGGGTCTTTTATCCAGGGTTTTTACAACAGCTGTATTTTTTAGAGCACTTTTAGTACTCACAACAAAAATGAAAACATAAAGTCCATTGTCCTCTTGTCGGGGAGCAGGTGTTGGTGAGAGCAGAAAGCCAGAACATCAATAGAAAATTGTACAGATGGGTTCAGTGCTTGGCATTACTGCATTATTTTTATTTGAAACGCCCAACAGCTATAAAAACAACACTTACAGGCCCATTCTGCAGCAATATAAATACATATCCAGCCATGACAGGAAAGCACTGAGGAATAATCACAATATCAGGAAACACGAGGGACAAATATCACTTGTGTTTTTGTTTTCTTACATTTAAATGTCAAAATAAATGATAATTTCAAAGGCTTTGATTCGTCTCCTAGCAGTGGAACATTTAAAACAAGTAGCACGTTCTTTTTGTCGCTGTGACATTTAAAAGTGGATCAATTGAGGATTAATACAGGACGTTGTTAACTACTCCCCTCCTACCTTTAGCTGCGGCTCATCAGAGAACATTCTGCAGTCGCTGCTTCTGTGGAGAGGAGCAGGGGTCCAGCCGAGCAGAAATAGGACACCCCCTTTTCTGCTTGACTGGTCGCCATTACGTTAATAGGCACTGCAGCAGGAGTCATGAGTGGGCCGGGGTCCTGAACGAGGCCACCACTTCTCCACACAGCAGAGGAGTAGTGGCAGATCATTACTGCAATATGTGACATTAAAGGCTAAACGACTCCTTTCAACTGGGGAGATACTGAGCTGATCGTTCTTCAGACTGAACAAGGAGGACATTAGTAGAGTTGTGAAAAATCTTCACTAACGACTACAATTAAATGTAGATGAACTGCAAGGGCACTTTTCAAAGGTCTGATTCTAAATAGGACGTAAAAAGTTGGTGATGACGTGAAACAATTCCTTGACTACTTCCAGTTTTACAACACAACAGCATTCGTTATTACAGGCAGTAACATGTGGACTGTTTTATTAGCAAAGGAACAGTATGTAAAGCTAACGGTAAGCGTCATATATAGAAACAAAGTCTGGAGGATAGAAAAAAGGGTGACTCGGTGTGTGGCTGGCGAAGAAGAGATGTAGAACGTGTGCCTGAGGGCGGAGCGGGGTGAAGAGAGCAGGGAGAGAAGCGTTCCTTCCTCTGAAGACGGAGCTCGCTCTCACACTGGAGCGAAGGCATGGCCTTTGCACAGGGGCTTATCCTTCTTTGAGTAGAACGTCTTCCCCTCCAGGTTGATTTGGCAGAGCTTTAAAGATGAAAGGAGACAGACAGACAGATTGAGAAACCGGGACATAGACCACACTTTTAACACTGCCAATGTGAATTCACACTATTTCCTACTGGCCAGGGCAGGCGCATATTATTTACTTGACTCCATTTACTTTCAGTTTTCCCTCACAGAGTGACAGAAAGAGTGATATAGAGTGCAGGTGACAGAGGGGTTCTGAGACAGAGGCAGATTGTTCAGGTGGCATTGTGCTGGGACGGCCAGAAGAGCCGGAGCCCCGCAGGGAGCCAGATCAATCAAAGTGACTTACAGCACAGACGAAGCACGTATCGTGCCAGCTGTAGCCCAAGGCCTCCAGAAACCGATCGCCGGCATCAATCTTAAAGTCACAGCCGTGGCATTTGGTGCCAAACATCTTCTCATAGTCTGGAGAGAGAAAGGTGAGGGGAGGACAGGTGGTGGTGAGTGGCAGAGATATCCATCAGAATCAAATAAAACAAATTCAAAAGAGCTTTTATCATCCTGGAGATCAGGTCAGGCTTCCTCCTGGCCGCCACAATCACCATATGTAAACACCACTTAACCTTTATGGCATGTTCTGGAGCACAGAGTGTGAAATAGGTTTCCACCTCTTCATCTTTGAAAAAGAACGGGCGGCTATTCCTCTTGAAGGAGAGTAATATCGCCCCACACACACACACACACACTCGCACACACACACATTGAAGGCCGCTAGAAAGATGGATGACACTCTTTTGAAGCGAAATGTTGTCTCTTCTCCTCATTTAGTATTTGATACTATGCCATTTGTGTTATTTCGTCCCCTCGCTGTACATCATTGCCTTTCCAGAGTGTAAGGGGGGGCGGGGTGGTGGGAAGGGGGATTAGGATGAGGGGAAATTGCTCCAGATACTTAACTGGATTTCTCTTTCATCACAAGGACTCTTGGGAGAGTGTCAGGTTATAATGCCACTTCTCAAGAGTGAGTGGGAGAGA